>NW_025900877.1:0-56470 GCF_022539505.1 Lolium rigidum | reverse complement strand
TGTCTCGTAGGAAGTTCACACGCGAGCGGGAGCGGGACGCGAGCGGGACGTGGGAGGCGAAAATATGAAGACTCACGGGAAGTTCGCATGCGATAAGTTAGGAAGTTCAGAAAGGGTTCGAGAATAGTTATTCTCGAACCGGTTCGAGAATAGCAGACCTATATATATATAGGACATATTCATACTACACCCGGGTGTAGTTACACCCACGCGTGTTTCTCATAATCTAGAGAGTATCTATCATACCGGATAGTATGTACATGTAGTATGAAGTATATAAAACTATTTTGGAAGTATATATACTACTTTGCAGGCGGTATGTACATTTTTTTACGTAGACTCATTTTATACGTATACATATGCATGTATTTCGGATATATAGTGCAAACTATGGGTTCACTTGCATTTTTTTCACAAAACTTTATTTGGAGTATCTTAGATATAGTATACGAACATACTCAAACCGATAAAGTATCATAGATACTTCCGTATGGTAGTATATTAGACATGGGTGTAACTACACCCAGGGGTAGGAAGTATTTATCCTATATATATATATATAGAGAGAGAGAGAGAGAGAGGGATATATATATATAGGGTGACACTATTCTGAAACCGGTGCTCAGAATATTATTTTGAGCACCACCGATTCTATAAGGGCTTGTTTGGTACTAGAGTTTTAGTGGGAATTAGCAGGGATAATTCGCTCCAAACTTCAAATCCTCACTTATCCCCAATACATGTTTGGTGCTAGAGTATGAGCGAGTTTAATCCCCACTTATCCCCACTTTTCCCCAAATTTTAGTGTAATTTTTTCAATCCCCAATACTCTACCCCTACCTAGTGGATTGGGGTTGGGGTTTTGTAGGGATTGGGTGACAAAAGTGATTCGCCCAATACTCTAGAGTATTATCCCCACTAATCCCCACTAAAACACTAGTACCAAACAAGGAATAAGGCCTTGTTTACTCCTATGGTATTTCCACCCCCTAGGGGTTTGGGGATGAGAGGGGATTGGGTGAAAACCCCCTTTCACCCAATCCCCAATTTTCCCCTCATTTCCCCACACCCTCCCCCACATCCTCTAGTTACTTTATTTTTTGGGGATGAGAGGGGATATGAGAGGATTGAGATCAGATGATAAAAAATCAATCTTTGCATCCCAAGACGTGATAATGGACAATCAGTAAATTTAAAACTTTGTCTTTAACATAAACTCGGTGTCATGCAATTATGTTATGCAATCTTCTCGAACAAGCACACACATATAAATAAATGCTCCACCCAATAGATGAGCAACCTCCACCATAAAATCAATTTCATGCAGTTTGACAGTACATTAGAAGTCATGGCGCGCTCACCCGCCGAACACCGGAAACCACGCCACCGCCGCCAGAGGACCTCGAGCTAAAAATACATGCAGAGGTAAAATTTAGTACTGATACATCGCTTATAGTTCAAATGTATAGTATCTGCAACTAGTGAGCAAAGGAATCGACAGCCACAAGCACTAACTACTAGAACAATACAGGGTGGTGGCATCATAGTTAAGCATCTAGTAAGGTTGGTGGTATCAACTATCTTACAAATAAAGTGCAAGCAGCTAAATAAAATAAACCACGGCCTAGCAACGGGGTGTTGATCGGCTATAGCTAGCGAGTTGACCCTTCCCCGAGTTGGATCAGACATAGCAGGAGGCAGAGACCGTCTATTTTTTGCATGCATTGAATCTACATAGAGCTTATAGTGAGTGTGCAAATCAACACAGGAAACACAGACAGAGTAGTATCATTCTTGAGAGCTAGAATAACTTCCAATAACAACCAAAAAATTATACTAGTATTGTACTACATCGATTGCTAGTTAGTTCTAGGAGTATCATTCTTGTACGCTTCATCGGAACTTGTAGTGCATTGGGTAGATAAAATTCTTTTGGAAATGCGAGTAGCCCAAGGATCAGACCTCAAACCCATGATACTAGTAAAACCAAAATACTGAAGTTGAAGCCTCGAACCACCACTTGTGCGAAGTAAACCACCAACAAGACAATAGTGTTGCCATGACACGGATGATACGATC
The DNA here is from genome assembly GCF_022539505.1 of Lolium rigidum. Taxonomy (NCBI): domain Eukaryota; kingdom Viridiplantae; phylum Streptophyta; class Magnoliopsida; order Poales; family Poaceae; genus Lolium; species Lolium rigidum. The sequence goes on along the minus strand of NW_025900877.1, from coordinate 54,391 downwards.
GAGAAAAAAGGTGGTGATATTGACATTTGGAAATGTGATAACACATACTACAAAACCATCACTACATGTATCGACAGGTTGCCTCCATTCTAATTTAGTCTGGATAGTTTAAATGTACAGTGACTGCAACTAGGGAGCATCCTTATAATTTAACTAAGCCCATCCTTAAAGACCAAGTTCAATGCATACAACACTTGAGTTCAGATTCATATATGGCTAGATAGGCATACTTATTCATGAAGGTTAAGTATGTTACATCAGTACTATATCACCTGACTCTAGGCCGGCACCATCACTGTCTAAATATATAAGCCATGTACTTAAACAAATGGACGCAACATCACTTGTTAAAATCAACTAGCAATAATAAAAGGAACAGATTGAACAATTCAACCTCGACAGATGAAGATATCAAGCACATATAATTAGTGGCAAGAGATAAAGCTATTCGAGGCCATGCATGAAGTGGTATATTCAGGATACAACATTATATATTTAGGATACCGCATTATATATTTAGGAGACAACATTAGCATATTAGAAGTTGCATTGAAGATATGCTTTGCGGATTTAGTTTCGAGAGAGGCATGGTGAAGTTATTCATTTGCGGATTTAGTACAATTTGGACCATAACCGCAACTACGCTAGCCAATCCCATGCGGCCATGCCATGTCCACTAAACGAGCTAATGTTATTACGGGATTGTTACAAGGAACTACTGACTATGGATCAAAAGAAGAAAACAGGGCATATGCAGAAGAAGGTAAAATGGTACATACACATACCTCAAGTCAACTCTTGCAGCTCACCCCGGAGCCACATGATAGCTGACTCCTCGTCTTCAGTGACCCAAGTGAGGAAGGTCTCGCGGTTTTCAAGACTTTTGAAGACTTTTGAAGCCTTAACTCTCTCTTGACGGGTGAAGTCTTGGATTTTGTTTACAGTTGCAATGCACTTGGCAATGGAGAACGTACTCGACTCGGCCTTCTCATCTTCTGCTTGTTTTTCTTTCATCTTCACATACCTGTCTACTACTTGCACCATTTCATCGCTCTTAATAGGCTTCTTTAATTCCTTTGGAGGAATTTTCTTTGGTACACCAGTTGCCTTCTTCTCCATTCTTTCACCAACATTCACTAGATTCAGCAATTGCAAATGTTAATATACACTTGATACAATTTGTTATATATATTTAGTCTTGACTGAAGGGAATTACCTTGGTTGGCTGAACTTCCCGTGCCCTCATCTTTCTTTTCAGTAGGGTCTTCATCCAGAATTTGCAAGTCCTCATCAAATTCAGACACAGCTTCTTGCACTCTCTCATCTTCTAACTCTTCATCAAGTTGAGATGCCTTAGAGCTTGAAGTGAAATTGTGATTCCCCTCAGCTATTTGGCCTATGTATACAAGTTAACATCAGTATAGTAACCATAATACAGATCTCCGAGCATTACAGGAATATGATAGCAATTGCACAAGTTAGCATCAGTGCACTAACCATCATATAGATCTCCAAGAGAATCATACATAGGAAAGCCATTTCTCTTGAATTTCCCAATTCTTGGAAAGGACTACAAAACAATGGTGAGAGGAAACAATGAGTCTAAGCTTATTATGAAGCTTGTGACCAAGTATAAGAATGGAGAAACGGAAGCTTACGATTTCTAGGTTATCCCACAAAGCCTTCTCAGCAACTATCATGCAGGTCTTCTCATCCCAACCAGCGCCACTTTGCATCTGAGCTTCCTTGAGCATCTTGTATTCTCTCTTGAGTTATTTTTCTTTATCTTGTAGCTGGGATTTGACGAAGTTCACCTGCGGATTATGTTCCTGGAATATTTGCGTCATTCGATTCCAAGTGTCCCCACTCCATCCATTTTGTGCTCTGTAATAGTCATTATTATGCTCATGAAGTATATCGATCAGAGATTTCTCAAGCCCCAAATTCCATTGGGCTCTTGCTTTCGTTGCTTGAACAAAATTAGTAAGGTGTTAGTCAAAACTTGACATGATTCATCAAAGAATTTGCTGCTCTATATCACAGTATAGCCATACACAAATAGTACCTTTTGGAGATTTCCTTTTCTTATTGGTCGGTGGAGTTTTTCTCACACCAAGAGCAGATTTTTTCAATTTGAACTTGGGTGTGCCCACTGGATGCAAAGTCGGCTTCATATCTGTTGTCATAAGAATAATACCGTTAGACTAAAAAGGCAAACATAAAACAGGAATAAGAATTACTAGTGGACATGAATAAAGGCAAACATAAGATAGGAACCATAATACACTGAGTCCATTACAAACATATTGGCAAACATAAGAACTTATTCTCCGACAAACATAGTACATTGATTACATTATTACATTAACAAATTACTACTACATGATAAAGCAATAAATTCAAAGTAAAGGCATTGAAACAACACAGAGGAAGATTTAAGTTTCAGCAATTGCTTTCAACTTTCAACATGCATATCTCATGGATAATTGTCAACACAAAGTAATATGATGAATGCAAATAAGCAAGTATGTAAGAATCAAAACACAGTTGACACAACTGTTTGCTTCTAAGATGGAAGGAAATAGGTAAACTGACTCAACATAAAGTAAAAGAAAGGCCCTTCGCAGAGGGAAGCAGGGATTAAATCATGTGCTAGAGCTTTTTAAGTTTTGAAATCATATAGAGAGCATAAAAGTAAAGTTTTGAGAGGTGTTTGTTGTTGTCAACGAATGGTAGTGGGCACTCTAACCCCCTCATCAAACAGACTTTCAAAGAGCGGCTCCCATGAAGGACGTTATCTCTACCGAGCAAGGTAGATCATCCCTCTTCTCTTTTGTTTACACATGTATTTTAGTTTTATTTATGGTTGACACTCCTCCCAACCTTTTGCTTACACAAGACATGGCTAACCGAATCCTCGGGTGCCTTCCAACATTCACATACCATGAAGGAGTGTCTATTTGCAAAATTAAGTTGCTTATCGATGAATCGGGGCAAAACATGTGAAGAGAATTATTAATGAAAGTTAATTAATTGGGGATGGGAACCCTGCTGCCGACTCTTTTGCAAAATTATTGGATAAGCGGATGAAGCCACTAATCCATTGGTGAAAGCTGCCCAACAAGATTGAAAGATAAAACACCACATATTTCCTCATGAGCTATAAAACATTGACACAAATAAGAGATAATAAGTTTTGAATTGTTTAAAGGTAGCACATGAAGTATTTACTTGGAATGGCAGAAAATACCACATAGTAGGTAGGTATGGTGGACACACATGGCATAGGTTTTGGCTCAAGGTTTTGGATGCACGAGAAGTATTCCCTCTCAGTACAAGGCTTTGGCTAGCAAGGTTGTTTGAAGCAAACACAAGTATGAACCGGTACAACAAAACTTACATAAGAACATATTGCAAGCATTATAAAATTTTACACTGTCTTCCTTGTTGCTCAAACACTTCTACTAGAAAATATCTAGACCTTAGAGAGACCAATCATGCAAACCAATTTTCAACAAGATCTACGGTATTTCTCCACTAATAGGTTTAAACTACATGATGCAAGAGCTTAATCATGATCTACTTGAGAGCTCAAAACAATTGCCAAGTATCAAATTATCCAAGACAATATGAGGCATTTTCTTGTTTCCAACCAAATAACAATAAGTGCAATAGCTTCCAACTTTTGTCATTGAACATTAAAAGTAAGAGTGAAGAACACAAGTGTTCATATGAAAAAGCGGAGCGTGTCTCTCTCCCAAACAAGGATTGCTAGGATCCGAATTTATTCAAACATAAACAAAAATAAAAACACACAGACGCTTCAAGTAAAGCACATAAGATGTGACCGAATAAAAATATAGTTTCAATAGAAGAAACCTGATAAATTGATGAAGAAGGGGATGCCTTGGGCATCCCCAAGCTTAGACGCTTGAGTATTCTTGAAATATGCAGGGATGAACCACGGGGGCATCCCCAAGCTTAGAATTTTCACTCTTCTTGATCATATATCATCCTCCTCTCTTGACCCTTGAAAACTTCCTTCACACCAAACTTCTCATAAACTTCATTAGAGGGGTTAGTACTTAAAAAACTTTAATCCACCTTGGCCCTGTAGTGACACATTGCAAGAACTCAATAAAACATTAGCTACAGACTCTCCACGTCTAGAAAGCCTTGCTTAAAGTCCACAAGAGACAATGCAAAAAACAGAGACAGAATCTGTCAAAACAGAACAGCCAGTAAACACGAATTTTTAAGAGGTACTTCCGTTGCTCAAATCAGAAAACTAAAAACTAATGAAAGTTGCGTACATATCTGAGAATCACTCACGTAAATTGGCAGATTTTTCTGAGTTACCTACAGAGAATCATACCCAAATTCGTGACAGCAAGAAATCTGTTTCTGCGCAGAAATCCAAATCTAGCATCAACCTTCTATTAGAGACTTCACTTGGCACAACATTGCAATAAAATAAAGATAAGGAGAGGTTGCTACAGTAGTAAAAACTTCCAAAACACAACAAAACAGTAGAAAAATAAACACATGGGTTATCTCCCAAGAAGTGCTTTCTTTATAGCCATTAAGATGGGCTCAGCAGTTTTAATGATGCACTCGCTAGAAATAAGAGTTGAAGCAAAGGAGAGCATCAAAAAGCAAGTATGAAACAAATTTAAGTCTAACCCACTTCCTATGCATAGGAATCTTGTACACAAATAAATTCATGAAGAACAAAGTGACAAGCATTGGAAGATAAAACAAGAGTAACTTCAAAATTTTAAGCATATAGAGAGGTGTTTTAGTACCATGCAAATTTCTACAACCACATTTTCCTCTCTCATAATAATTTTCAGTAGCTTCATGAACAAACTCAACAACATAACTATCATATAAAGCATGCTTTTCATGATCCATAAACACATAATTTTTTTCAAGCTCAGAAATAATAGGATTAAAACTTTCAAGCCCGCTTTTATCAATAATGTAACAAGATGATTGATCAATCTCAAAAGATATGGGACTCATAGATAAAGTCAAGAACTCTCCAATCCCATTTTCATTAGTAGTACAATTAATAATATCAAGTAACATAGGACCATCATCTAGAGATTTATCATAAACATTTGTCAAGCAAAACTCTTTAGTACCATGCATTTCGACATCAGGCACAAACAAAGCATTATCATAAGATTTATGAAAATAGCATGAATTATCATGAATAACAGTAGCATAATTATTATCACAAGTTTTACTCATAGGGAATATTTCAAGAGAATCCACAGGAACATAACATTCATCCGCCTTTGGTAAGCATGGAGGACAATCAAATAGTGTAAGAGATAAAGAGTTACTCTCATTAGAAGGTTGGCATGGGTAGCTAATCCATTCTTCCTCCTTTTTTCATCACTCTCCTCTTCTTTTTCATCCAATGAGCTTTCAGGTTCATCAATTTCCTCCTCTTTTTCATCCAATGAGCTTTCGGGTTCATCAATTTTTTCTTCCACTTGGTTCCCGCAAATTGTGAGTGCATTCTTGTGCATTAATGAGTCTCTATTTATAATCAATGATATAAGGATTATCACTGTAGCTTTCTATGCAAAAATTAAGGATAGAAGAGACATAATCTTTAAGGTCCTTACAAACAACACAAGTTTCATAATTTTTAGCAATGAAGGATTCGATCTCAGAAGCTCCAATAAACAAAACAAATTGTTCTACTTCTTCGAACCCAAAATGAATATAGCTATTCCAATTATAGTTCTTAATTAAAACTTCCTCACTAAAGCCACATTGAAATTTAAGATGTTTAGTATCCTGTTGAGAGCAACAGTTTATATCATGGCATTTAAGCAAGATTTTAGCAATTGTATTCAATTTTTCTATCACAGCACTCATAACTTTTCCCGTTCTTGATTCTCTATAATTATTATATAATTCAATAAGCTCCAAATAGGTTGTAGGTTCTCCCATAATAGCAGTTTTTAATTTTTAGGTTTTTCAATTTTTTATGGATTTTCGGGTATATAGGGAAAATAAAACTAGACAAAAACAAACTAGACAAAAGTAAACTAAGCAAAATAATAGTAGACAGAAATAAACTAAGCACAAATAAACTAGACAAAAGTAAACTAAGCAAAACAAAATAAAATAAAACAGAGAGAGAGGTAGAGTGTACTCCCCAGGTGAACTTATGAGTAGAGCTATGCCTCCCCGGCAACGGCGCCGAGAAAATAGTCTTGATAACCCACAAGTATAGGGGATCGCAACGAGTCTTCGAGGGAAGTAAAACCCAAATTTATTGATTCGACACAAGGGGGTAAAGAATACTTATAAGCCTTAACAAGCTGAGTTGTCAATTCGAGTTGCACTGGAAAAGCACTAGCAACAGGGGTGATGTGAAAGTAGCAGTGATATGAGAGCAATAGTAACGAGTAACACAGCGAGCAATAATAGTAATATGAGAGCAATGGCACCGGAAAATAGTTGATACTACTTCCAATGACATGTAGAACGAGTATATGATGATGAGAGATGGACCGGGGTTCCCAGCTATCTACACTAGTGGTAACTCTCCAATAACAAGTGTTGGGTGAACAAATTACAGTTGGGAAATTGATAGGATTGAAATAGCATTAAGAAAGAACATCAAGATTATTAATCATGTAGGCATGTTTTCCATATATAGTCATACGTGCTCGCAATGAGAAACTTGTACAACATCTTTTGTCCTACCAGCCGGTGGCAGCCGGGCCTCAAGGGAATCTACTGGATATTAAGGTACTCCTTTTAATAGAGCACCGGAGCAAAGCATTAACACTTGGTGAAAACATGTGATCCTCATACCTACGCCTTCCCCTCCAGTTATCCCGATTGCTTGTCACTCCGGGGCCTCGGGTTCCGGACATAGACACGTGCAAACAACTTGTAGATACAATCTAAGCAATAAGTATAGAGCTTAAATCTAAGATCATGCCACTCGGGCCCTAGTGACAAGCATTAAACACAACAAGATTGCAGCAACAATAACTTCACAAACTTTATAGATAGACTAATCATAATGTAACAATCCATCGGATCCCAATAAACACAACACCGATTACATCAGATAAATCTCAATCATGTAAGGCAGCTCATGAGATCATTGTATTGAAGTACATGGGAGAGATGATACCAACTAGCTACAGCTAGAACCCGTAATCCATGGGGGAACTACTCACGGAGCATGATGGAGGCGGTGGCGTTGATGGAGATGGCTTCCGGGGGCACTTCCCCGTCCCGACAGGGTGCCGGAACAGAGACTTCTGTCCCCCGAAACGGAGTTTCGCGATGGTGGCGGCGCCCATGGAGTCTTTCTGGAGTTTCGTCAATTGGTATCGATGTTTTAGGTCAGGACGGCTTAAAGAGGCGAAGAGACGGAGTCGGAGGGGCCACGGGGCCTCCTCACACTAGGGGGGCGCCCCCCCCCTTTGGGCCGCGCCGCCACCACATGTGGGGCCCCCAGGGCACCCCTCTGGTCCCTCTCTGACTTTCTGGAAGCTTCCGGGAAAAATAAGGTTCTGGGCGTTGATTTCGTCCGATTCCGAGAATATTGCCCGAACAGCCTTTACGGGAACCAAAAACAACACAAAACAGAGACCGGCACTTCGGCACCTTGTTAATAGGTTAGTTCCGGAAAATGTATAAAAACATTATAAAGTGCAAGCAAAACATGTAAGTATTGTCATAAAACAAGCATGGAACATCGGAAATTATAGGTACGTTGGAGACGTATCAATACTGTAAAACCAGTGGCCTTTGCAGAGCGAAGGACTCGAGCATCTGTGGCCGAACCCTCCCAACCACAAGAGATGTATGTGACGTTAAGGTCGAAGTCACTAATTATCATTACGTTGTGGCTGAGGGTTCCCTTTCTATTTCTGAATGGTGCAGCAAGGTGCGGTGATATGGAAATAGGCACGTGTGTTCCATCAATTGCCCCTATGCAATTCTGCAAAGTAAGAAAGAAATGGTGATATAAGAAAGGATCTAGATTAAGGTAAGGAAGAAAGTTGGGGTTTCAAAATAAGAACCTCGAAGTAGGGGAAGAAACGGTCATCATTAGCTATTCTTGGATGAGGATGATCAATAATGGGAGGCTTCAGAAATCGCCTACTTAGGACAGGGATGATGTTGAAGAACTCTCTTATGCACTTGTGGAAGGTACGATTACTGTGTTGGAACTCCAATTGCAGGTCTTCGAAAGAGGCATTGTGTGACAACATGTAGAGGAAAATAGCAAGTTTTTCTTCCACATTAATCCTTTTGTCCTTCAATAATTTTTCTCTTCTAAGATAGGATGCTAAGGATCTGAAAATGTGTGGCTCCATCCTATAGGCTACCCGGCAATTCTTAACATGTCCGTCAAGGATTCCTTGAACACGTTGCATGCCATACAAGACGAGCTATGCCGCTGCGTTCTCTCTACTTGCCCTCTTCTACTCCTTTTGTGATAGTGCGGTATTGGTAAAAGTAAGAACATGAACTCCTCGTCGTCTTCCTCTCTCCTCTTCCTAATAAGCTCTAGCCTTTGTGTATTCATTGCAGCACTAAAACAATAGCAATTAAAGGAGGACAATAAGAATACAAGAGCTAGATTGCATGGTTTCACATCAAGTACGAGCGATAAATATGATTCATACCAAAAGCTGGAGTTCTCACAAGTTCCCAAGATGGAGGTGGCTGATCCAATCGAACAATAGGCCAAGGTGCAGGTATCTATCAAAACAAGAAAAGGCTACTTAATCAAAAGGATTGAATCATATATGAGCAAACTCCTACTCAAAGGCTCCCTTGCTGTGTATTTTAAACCTGAAATCTTTTTATTGAACTTCCTTCTCATATTATTTATGAGTTGTAACTACAGACATCATCCTCAACACTACACATTTCTGTTTGCTTAGAAACGAAATTGGTACCAAGCGATGTTACGAGTAGACAATAGCTAATGTATTAGATAAATGATACACTGTGTTGAGACAATATGGCTATGGATAGAGTACTGGATACATACGGTACGGAAGAACAAGGAAAATTTTCAGTTACAGCAGCATACATCACCTAAGACTTGTAAATGGTACATTATCTAGAGACACCGAGACCCTTTTCTGGAATCATGACAGCGCCAAAGCAACGTCAGACTCAGGAATCACTAGATTATTTGCAAAGCCAGACTCCAAGGAGAAGTAAAACCATCCAGCAATCCGGAATGTGGTGCGTCTGTTGGTGGCCATGTTGGATCCTAAAGTGCTTGAGAAAAGGGCCGATGAGAATGGTCAGCTATATATTGGGGTGACGGTGGTGCTAAAGATGAAGGGGTATGACTTCTTTTTCCGCCGTCAGCCTGAGGACTTTGTTCCAGACCCCGAGTTTGTTCCTTATTTTTGGAGGCGCAAGGGTAATGATCCGGATGATGATGATGCGGCAAAGGACAAGGACAAGGAGGATACTGATGACCCTGCCCAGCCTGTAGAATCTCATACAGTGCATATGGAGGTTGATGCTACGCTTAGTTCAGGGGATACCCAGGCTAAATCAGTGTCAGCTACGGTGCTTTCAAATGCCTTGATCGCCGTAACCCCTTTTAACCCCTTTCCGAGAACACCTCGTGCAAAAGAAATCGTCGAGGCGGCGCGGATCAGGTCTCCTGGGTTGATTGCACGAATTTCGCCGGTCGCTGATTCATCGCCGGGGACTCCTAGTATGATGCCGATCGTCTCTGTTGTTAATGAGATGGACGCAAGCACCTTGCAGACTACTGGCTCGTCACATGGAGATGGGGCTGATCAGCACATGCATGCAGCGGGTCAAACTGAGGACATCCTAGTGCTGGCTGAGGCTGCCAATCATGTGTACGTGTCTCCGGCCAGGTTGCTTCAGGATGGCTCGTCCACTGGAGTTGTTGGTCAGGCGATGGACTCCACCACTGCTCCTACAACGACACCAGCTGCCGGCCCAACATGCATGGGGGTCATGGACGTGGGACGGGAGATGTGTGCTGCCACCGTTGGGGAGTCTTCATCGACATTATCTCCCCGGATGGTGGCCATCCGTCGCCGCCTCCTGAGATGACGTTGGAGCGGGAGGGACCTGCAGCATCACTGCCCTCCCATGCTCCAATGCCGGCGGGTGTTGGCATTGCCGTCTCGTCCACGGCGACCGCGACCGCGTCTCCTGCTTCCATGACGCCATGCTCGTCGGCGGCATCCGGGAAGTCTTCAAGTGCGCCTTCTGTTGCGGCCTCGCCGCCCCCATCGCCCACGTCGGTGGCTCCTCCGCGACAACAGCCACCGACATTCCATAGGCGTAGCTCACGCCATGCTATGGATGTAGATGGGGCGAAGGCGACGGATGAGGACACCATGACGAAGGCTATGCGTCGTAAGGCGGCGATAAATCTCGACCCATGTGGTATGAATTCAAGTTCTAAATCTTTTTTACCTTTTTCGGATAATGTGATATCGTCTAATCTTGCTAGTGTAGGAGTCAGTTTAGGTTCTAATAAAAATGATATTTCCATTTCGGCTAAAGCTTTGAGACATATGGAATTTGACAGATTAAGAGTCAATCCTAAAGTTTCAGCTAAGTCGGAATCCTCTACACATGATGAGGAAGAGCTGAGTGCCACATTAGATGGTCAGCTTCTTACTCATCTTGTCGGAGAGGTAGCGGAGGTAGATTTGGATGAGATGATGCTAAGTTCTGTTTATGATCTTAAAGCATCTAGTCGGAAATCCAAAGCTAACTCTGCTTCAAAAAAATCTAAATTTTCTTCTAAGGTTAAATCCACAAAATCTACAATGGTTGTACAATGAATGGTATGTTTTTTAATAGCAGAGGTCTTAAAGACTTGGCTAAACATTTACATATCGCGGATTGTATAGCGGATCATTGTTTAGATTTTGTGGGTATTTCCGAGACCGGAAAACGAGATTTCTCTGGGAGTCTTTTAAACCGCATCTCTGGTGGGGTTGACTTCTCATGGTTCTCTCGTCCTCCTCGTGGTCGCTCGGGTGGCATTTTACTGGGCGTCAGGATTTCTACTATGGAAGTGTTGGCTTGTTCGGAAGGAGATTTTCATATTAAACTCCACATCCGTAATAAAGCCGACAATTTCACATGGAGTCTAGTCGCGGTGTATGGTGCCGCCCAAGATAAGTTCAAGGCTGCCTTTCTACGTGAATTGGTTAACTCTGGCGAAAGATAATCCCTATCCTATAATCATAGGGGGGGATTTTAATTTGCTAAGGTTTTCTCACGAGAAGAGTAGGGGCCGTTTCGATAGCCATTGGCCTTTCTTATTCAATGCTGTCATTGACAGTCTGGATTTGAGAGAGGTTGAAATGGTTGGTCGACAGATTCACTTGGGCGAATAATCTTCCCGAGCCTACTTATGAGAAACTTGATCGCGTACTGATGGATCCTGATTGGGAATTAAAATTTCCTATGGTCACTGTACGTGCTCTTCCTCGCATAGTAGGTTTGTCAGATCATGCTCCCATACTATTAACGACCGGAACGCCTAGAACACAAAGTAAACGCCAATTCAAATTTGAATTGGGTTGGTTACAACGTGATGGTTTTTCGGATATGGTTAAGCGTGTATGGGAGAGATCTGTTGCTGGCGTCAGCCCCATACAAAGGTGGAATAATAAAATTCGCGCACTGCGAAAACACCTTGGTGGTTGGGCAAGGCATGTAGCAGGGATTTTAAAGTCTGAAAAGTTGCGCTTGTCAACCCCGATTGATGACCCGGAAGCTCTTGCTGAGACACGGTTGTTATCAACGCAAGAAATTGAACTTAAGAGTCAATATAATGCGCGAGATGGCTTCCATGTTGAGAGAAGAGGAGCTGAAATGGTATCAACGATCAAAGGTACAATTTATCCTAGAAGGAGACTCGAACACAAGATACTTCCATTCGTCGCTAATGGCGGACATAGGAAGAAACTTATTCATTCTCTTGTTCAGGATGAGGGTATGATTGTTGGGCATGAGCAACTTAAATCTTACATTACTAATTATTATAAGGATCTTTTTGGGGAACCAGAAGAAGGAACTTTCACTTTGGAAGAATCCAGGACTCAGGATATTCCCCAAGTATCCGCGGAGGAAAATGCCTTTCTTACGGCTCCCTATTCGGAGGAGGAGGTGAGAAAGGCGGTTTTCCTAATGGAGCATAATAAAGCACCGAGGCCGGATGGTTTTCCAGCAGAATTTTATCAAAATTTCGGGACACAATCAAGTCGGACCTTTTAGCTTTGTTTTACGCATTACACGAAGATCAACTTGAACTGTTTCGTCTTAATTTCGGTGAGATAATCTTATTGCCAAAGGTTATGGAAGCAGAACGGATTCAACAATACCGTCCTATTTGCCTTCTTAACGTGAGCTTTAAGATCTTTACAAAAACCGCAACTTTAAGACTTAACTCGGTTGCTGATCATGTTGTGCGACCGTCTCAGACGGCCTTCATGCAAGGAAGAAACATCCTGGACGGGGTAGTAACTTTGCATGAAACAGTGCATGAGCTTCACCGGAAAAAGTTGAATGGTGTTATTTTAAAAATTGACTTTGAAAAGGCTTATGACAAAGTCAAATGGTCTTTCCTTCAACAGACACTCAGGATGAAAGGTTTTTCGATGAGTGGCGTGCTTTAATTCATAATTTCATTTTCGGTGGAAGTGTTGCCATTAAAGTCAATGATGATGTGGGCAATTACTTTCAGACGAAAAAGGGATTACGGCAAGGTGATCCATTATCTCCTATGTTATTCAACATAGTAGCGGATATGCTTGCTATTATTATTGAGCGCGCAAAAGTGGATGGTCATATTGAGGGGGTAGTACCACATCTTGTTGATGGTGGACTTTCTATCCTTCAATACGGCGATAACACAATTCTATTCATGGAACATGATCTTGAAAAGGCAAAAAATCTTAAGCTGATCCTATCAGCCTTTGAGAAGCTTTCGAGTCTTAAAATTAACTTCCATAAAAGTGAATTGTTTTGTTTCGGCGAAGCCCACGATGAGGCCTCCTTGTATGCTGAACTTTTTGGCTGCGGGATTGGTCGGTTTCCTATCGATTACTTGGGTATCCCGATTCATTATCGGCGACTCACTTTAGCTGAATGGAAACATGTCGAGGAAAGACTTCAGAAGCGTTTATCGAGTTGGAAAGGAAAGTTACTATCTCTAGGTGGTCGTTTGGTTCTCGTTAACTCAGTACTAAGTAATATGGTACTGTATATGATTTCCTTCTTCCAGTTGCCTAAAGGAGTCTTGCGTCGATTGGATTACTTTCGATCTAGATTCTTTTGGCAAGGAGATAGTGAGAAAAAGAAATATCGACTGGCTAAATGGAACGTAGTTTGCCGTCCAAAAGACCAGGGAGGACTTGGGATTCATGATCTTGAGGTTAAGAATCGAGCCCTTCTTGGAAAATGGTTATTTAAGCTTCTTTCGAAGAAGGTATATGGCAAACAATTCTCAAAAGAAAGTATGTAGGCTCGAAGGCTTTGTCCCGGGTCATCCGGAAACCTCGGAGACTCACATTTTTGGGCTGGTCTTATGGCAATGAAGAAATTCTTCTTTCCATATACATCTTTCTCTATCAAGGATGGATCTCGGATACGTTTACGGGAAGATAAGTGGTTAGGCAATACCACTCTTCGAGAACGAGTATCCAGCTTTATATAGTATTGTACGCCACAAATCTGATACCATTGCAACGGTGATGCAAAATTCACCATTGGAGATGTCATTCGGACGTGACCTTATAGGGCCCGAGGCTTGCATCCTGGAATACGTTGCTTCAACGACTCGAGAGGGTCCAGGTTGACGCATGGGTCCGATGTGGTTCGCTGGAATCTAAAAGAGAGTGGTAAATTCTCTCGTTGATTCTATGTATAAAGCGTTGATTCAATCCGATACGCCGAGTTGTAAATAATAAAAAAATCTGGTCCATGAAGATTCCATTAAAGACGAAGGTCTTTACCTGGTATCTTCGTAGAGGGGTTATCCTTACTAAGGACAATCTTGTGAAACGTAGTTGGCAAGGTAGTAAAAGGTGTGTTTTTTGTCTTCACGATGAGACTATCAATCACCTTTTTTTCCAATGTCAATTTGCGAGATCTATATGGTCAATAACCCAAATAGGTTCTACCTTGTACCCACCTCGGAGCGTTGCGCATCTTTTTGGCAGCTGGCTCAATGGGGTGGAGCATAGGTTCAAAACTTTTATTCGGGTGGGGGCGATTGCCATTATTTGGTCGCTATGGCTATGTAGAAATGACAAGATTTTCCATGATATTAACTCATCTTGTTTGCAGGTTATATACCGGTCCACCGCTTTGCTCCGTTCGTGGTCTTTGCTACAACGAGTAGAGAGTCGCGACCTCTTTATGGAGGTATCTACACGGTTGGAGGATGTGGCGAAGGATATTTTTTCCCAACATGGTTGGCGGCGTAATCTACGGATAGAGCCTCCCGCGCCATAGGAGGGTGTTATTTTTTCTTGTTTTATTCAGTTCTTGTAACAGAGTGGTACTTGTGTGTGCGCGGCTGTGTGCATCGTGTTATGCAGAGGCCGGGTGTAATACTTTTCTAAAGTAATGAAAGCGCCCTTTATCGAAAAAAGCAATCCGGAATGTTCTTTATTTTTGGAGCAGAGAATTGCTTTAGTGGACTAATGTAAAAAAATCTGTTTGCTTGTTGGTATTTATTCATGTAGGTAGATGAAAATCATCTGAAGTAAGCAACGCTATTCACTTCCATTTTAGTCTTGCTTCTAGTTATATGATGTCCGCAATGCTGCACATCGCTCCAGATAATGACAAGTGTCTCGTTTGTGACATTTGGTCGGAGAAGACTAAGGTACCGTGCTAGCATATCAATCTAGAAAATACTAAACAGCCTATGGATAATTTTGTTAAATAGGAACATATGAAGACACCGAGCAAGTTCACGCAAGCGGCAATCTGGTCGGGGAAGATCATGAATGAAACTCGAAAGCAACAGGCCACACACACATCAACAGACGCGGTAATCCGGTGCTCGGGCAGCGAGACGCATCGACAAGCCACGAGCGGACGGTCGTCCTCGTACCGGTGCTGATGCCGGCCCGTGCGGGCTAGCCACCGGGTCGCACATGTTGCCCCGCCTCGCTGCTCAAACGCCGCCCGCCCGCTGGTCCTGTTTGCCGTATCCCACAACTCCATCGAGGACGGCAGCGACACCGACGGCGAGCTCCCAGAGCTCCGTCGCGGGCGGCGCCGACACCAAGAAACCCTAGGGAGGAGGGGAAAAGGGGAGGAAGCGCGAGGACTCACCGCGGACCAGTCGCCGGAGGAGGATCTCGTCGGCGCCGTCTTGATCTGCTAGTTTTTTCCCGCCGCCGTCGCCGTCGCCTTTCCCCGCCACCGGTCGCCGCCATTGCGTAGCCTCCGTCGCTCCTCTCCCTTTCCACGATAGAATACACGGGGTCGACCTCGTGGTTCAGAAAACCGGAGGGTGTAGGTCACCGGGTCGGGAAGATCTGGGATGGGCCGGGATGTTACCGAAAAAAACCAAAGAAGTAAACAGGCTGTCCGATAACTTTCGGGATTCGGTTGTGGGCCGGTATTTTACCCTCCCAAACCCAAAAATACTAGACAAGTAAACAAGGCCTAAGAGCAAGTACAATAGAGTCCAGTCAGCTGACTATAAGATATTAAATAATATATTTTAGATGAGTTGGAGGAGAGAGAAGAGGAGAAAGAATGGAGGTGGGCTACTATGCAATAGCCAGCTCTTGCACGTGCTCCTAGGCACCTTGTGAGAGTGAAAGGTGGGCCATATATTAGTAAAGTACTACATTCTTATAGCCAACTATTGTACATGTTAACTATATGATAACTACAAATGATATGATATCTTGTTATAGCCAACGGTTGGCTATACTATTGGAATTGCTCTAAAGGGGCGAGTCCAGTGGATACGGTAGAGAAAAGGGAACATGCCAACCGACCTCCCCGTCCGCAAGTCAACCATTGCCTAGCCCGCCGCCGGACCTCGACTCGAGCGCCACCGGGCCTGACCCGCGCACTGCCGCTCCTCCTCCCACGCGCTGTTGCCCCTGACCCGCGCGCCGCCGCTCCTCTGCCGCATGTCGGCTTCTCCACGGCGCCGGCCCAAGCCCCGCCGTTGTCACCACCTACCTCGAGCGTCGCCTCTAATCAGCACCAGCGTGGGATCTTTCCCCAGCGGCCTGTGCGCCTCCCGATGACCATGGGAGGGCCCTACCTCCTCCCGCCTCCTTCCAGGACGAAGAAGCCGGCACAGGTCGTACCTACCGCCATGGCGGCCCATCTCAAGCTTCTCCCCATTCACTGCCGCCCAGCTCCCTCCGCTGGCTAGAGCTCCACGCGCCTCTAGGGGGGGCGCCGCGGGCTGCCAGTCTCGCCGTATCACAGAATGCTTGAAGAAAGGCAAGTTTCACTTTCTTCTCACCTGGTTCCAGCGTTGCCGTCCTCCCTCCGGTTGCATCAACCTGGATGGCTCGATGGGTCTCTGTCCGCGCAGTCTGTCTCCGACTCTCTTATTTCTCTGTTTCTCTCTGTTAGCACACAGCAATACTGTTTCCATTTTTCTTCTTTTTAATTAACAGCAAGGCAGTGCAGTTGTTTGGCGATGGGCAGTACATGTACTTATTGGCAATGGCATCTAGTTGCAGCGCGGAGCCGGCAAGAGGATGTGCGAGGCCGCTATGTCTGCTGAAAGCCTGAAACCGCCGCCTGCTGCTACATGGAGCAAAGCTGCTGTTGCTGCTACTTCGATTGGGTACTACTTGGACGGGATGTCTTCTGATTTGCTTCTTCGAATCGATTCCGTGTTGCTGCAATGAATTTGTACGCACATGATAGCAGCCAAAAAAGGAGAGAAATACACTAGGATACGCAGTCTACCTATTTTCTGTCAGCAGTGCGTCAGTTTGGTTGGTACGGACTACAGAGTACCATATAATGGCAAGTGCAACTGCTCATGCCAGAAGTACCATTTGTTTGGTGTCACGAAAAGTTCCTTGTTCCATTACAAAATCAATTAATTGCCAGCAGTGCACAATGCTGAACAGGCAATTACGCTGCTTCTATTTGGGAAGTATAACTCAGAAAATAAAACGAGGATGCATACGAGGTCAATTACTGTTTGAAAACTCAGTGAAGTGGGGTAATGTACCAAGCGATACACAACAATATTATCTTCCAGGAATGACAAACCGCGACGTCAGGACGTACACTTATTTGCGTGTGTTCCTATTTTGACTTCGAGTTTCACGATGACTAGCTGAACTGTGCACTTCCGCACCCACCCACGCACGCTAAGCTGTTGGTGTAGCTTTTTTTAACAAACGCTCTGATATAGTCCTGTAGCTAGCTAAAACTATTATTTGCAAATGAATAGAGGAGTAGGCCATGGTTAAACGATATAACGAGATAGGACAAAAACATCTGACCCCGCGCCGCCGCTCCTATAGCCGGCGCACAGCCGCCCCTTTGGCCCGCGCCGCCGCCGCCCATGACCCACGCGTGTCGGCTTCCACGCCGCTCCCCGCGAAAACCGAGCGCCCACGCCACCGGCCCAATCCCCGCCGGCGTCATGCGAGGAGGTTCTCCTCCATGGGAATCTCCGCGGCGGCCACCACACGCGCAGCCCGTCGGCCTACCCCTGTGGCACCCGGCTCCGGCCACCGTCGGCTATGGCAAGGCGAGCTCGTGGATGAGGTCCTCCGATGACGCTTCCATTGACTTACTTTTTAATATTTCTCCGAAGTAAAAAATGTGCTTTCGTGTATAATAAGTGTACAAAGTGCGTGAAGAGCACTCGATCGACCCATCAAGTGAAATTGTCGTTCCTAAAAATGTTCTTTAGGAAGTGCAAGAAATTGGTATGGAGAAGTACAAGAACTTGCTACCAGGAAATACATCTCTCGCCGCTCGTATACCTCAGAGAGATTAAAAGTGAATCCTCGAAGTATGTATACTCTTAACAGCGCAAAGTACATTATAATTCTTGTGTCAAATGCACCAGATTATTACTTTTACCAAATAGTCACCTCCTAGAAGTTTAGTGCATAAAGTCGCTGAAATTCATTTCAAACGCCGAGGATTGATAATTGGTGATTTGATTAAAGCAATTCACTTGCCGCATCCATCGTCTTCACATTTCTATACGGAAAAATCATTCGGTCATTAAAAAAATATGTGGATAAATTGAGAAACAAAAATAGGAAGTACACCCATTCGACAAGAGTTGTACACCCACTTAAGATAAGAAGCACAAAGAAAACCAACAAAAAATGAAAAAGAAACAAAATAATCCCGTCATTCGCAGGGAAGTTCCAATACATGATGATGTTTCCTTCGCCGCCGGCGAGGATCTTAGCATCGTGATGCTTCCTCTCCACATCTCCGTTCCATTCTCTCGTTGAACATGCGCGATCCACTAGTTCATTTGCTAAAAGTACAGATCCTGTGATTCTATATTTCTTTGTTACCGCTCCCGGAAGCAAGATGACCATCGACATCGCCACTACATGATAGCACAATACCGAGCAATTGCCGCCACGAATAATGCATGCACAAGCTGCGGTGAATCTCTTTACTTATGTGGTTGAAATTGATATATTGTAGCTGGCTTCGGATGCATTAACAATGAACCTGTGAAGATGTAAAGATGAGAGAGAATACGTGGTGATGGTCAAAGGATAAGACCAGGATATGTGGAGTAAAAAAGAAACAACCTTTAGTGCGGAAAAGCATCACTGATTTTTGTATCCAAACGCACACGGTGCCATGTACATATGGAGTAGTACCTCCGATGCATGTGGTACCTTGGAGCGAGGAAGTCTACTCGATTTTTTCTTTGCATGTGAACTTTGAATTGCCGAGAAACAAAAATTCATCAAATGTAAAATCTAACAAGTACATGTGGAAAAGGGGTCACTACTAGAAAACAGCTTATTAGTGGCGCACTGGTTTTGGCTATCAGTGACGCACTAGTGGTGCGCCACTAATATCACGCCACTGCTAACTATTAGCAGTGGCGCACTACCTCATGCGCCATTAGTAAAAACATGCAGCAGTGGCGCACTGCTCAATGCGCCATAAGAGTTTACATGCGCCACTCCTAGCCCGTAGTAGAAAAGAAAACTAAGAGAGAGTGCGCCATAGCTAGCATTTATGGTGCGCCACACCTTCCTGGAGTATAAAATAAAGAAAAGGGTTAGGTGCGCCAGTACTTTGCATTCTCGTGCGCCATTGTTAACCATCCTAGGAAACAAAAAAAAATTATACAGGCCGGGTCATCCTTGTAATAACAATAATTTACACTAATTAATTTACTCACAGAGCAGTTACAATAAAATTACAACTAAAATTTACATACACACAGAGCAGTGCAATAAAATTACAATTAAAATTTACACAAAACACCCTAAACATAAAAATAAAAAGCAATCAAGTCCTCGTCTGCTGCCACCGCCTGGCGCCTGCTGCCCGTCGACGTCGAAGCGCGGCGAGGCTTAGCGATGCAGCCACCGACGTCAGGAGCACGGGCCGGCGCGTCGCGCGCCCGCAGCCCGACCGAGGCTATCGTCGCCGAGCTGCCACCGCCTGCTGCCGTCGACGTCGAATCGCAGGGCGGCCCCGCCTGGTCCTCCCGAGCCCGGCGAGGCTGAGAGACGCGGCTGCCGACGGAGCACAGGCCGGCGCGCCGCGGCCAGTCGCGCGCCCGCATCCCGACCGAGGCCCTCGTCGCCGAGCCGCAATCACCTGCTGCCCGTCGACGTCGAGGCGCGGGGTGGCCCTGCCTGGTGCGCTCGAGTCCGGCGAGGCTGAGCGACGAGGCCGCAGATGTCAGGAGCACGGGCCGGCGCGCCGCGGCCAGTAGCGCGCCCGCGGACCAAGCTCAGCAGCTGCGGAGATGCTGCGGTTGCCCACTGGATGGCGCGCGGGGGAGGGAGTAGGGGAGCGGCGGGGGAGGGAGTAGGAGATGCTGCAGTCGTCTGCTCCCGTCCATGGCGTGGGGAAAGGTGGGTCGCGACGCAGGGATGCGTGTGGGGCAGAGGGAAGTGCAGGGATGCTGCAGTTGTTTACTTGTTTTGTGTTTCTCTGGATGGGCAGAGGGATCGGCTGGGTGGAGAGGCGGATCGAGATTGCGTTCCGTGGGTAGAAAAATTAGTGTTTGTCCAAGCATTTGATACCAAGCGTGGGTACAGAGATCTGATTGGTCCAATATATTACGGAGTACTTTTGAGAGTTAAGGAGAGTGGCGCCATCCTAGTTTCACTCGAGGAGACATGGCTTTGGTTGAATTATTGGAGAGAGAAGCGCGCTGTCCGTACCCCACTCCATACATAGTTGTGGCGCACCACAAATACTGGTAATGTTTCTATCTATAATAGATCAGATCTACCCCTCCGTCAAGCTTACTAGTGGAGCACCTCTTCTTGGTGCGCCACTGCTATGTGAGATAGCAGTGGCGCACCAAGAAGAGGTGCGCCACTGGTAAGCTGTGGGGAGGGGGTGGGCTCTGGCAGATCCTTAGTAGTGGCGCACTGCTCACTAGGTGCGCCACTGCTAAAATGCTACCAGTGGAGCACCACTTTTTGGTGCGCCACTGTTATAGTAGTGGCGCACCTGTGTAGTGGTGCGCCACTACTAGCAATCTTACGGCTAGGCCTTACCTAGCTTACCTGGCCGCAGGAGCCCACCAGCAGCCCAACAAGCACGGGCCCAGCACAACCCAACCTGGCCCGTGGTACCCCTTCGTCTAAAAATAGCTGGAGGAGCTCGTCCTCATCCTCTCCTCCCGCATGCCGGCCGGCCACGACGCCATGCCTCTCCTCCTCTCTCTCGCCGTCGACCTCCCCTTGCTCGATTGCGTGACGAGGCGAGTTCGGAGCCCTATAAATAACCTAGACGAAGACTTAGCTCCGATTCTTCCTCTTTTCGTTCCGTTTCGCCACATGCCGAAACCCCGGCCGCCCGGTCCCCATCACCGCCGGCGACCGAAGCCTCCCCGAGCCGATCCGGGCACACCGGCGTGACCGCCGTCCTCGACAAGCTCGGCCCACGAGGGAATCGAGCCGAGGTGCCCGAGATCGACGCCAACACCATCATCTTCTCCGGCACCGCGGCCTACGATTCCGGCGAACGAGGCCACCTCCGACCTCGCCGTCATGCGCATCATGCTCATGGTGAGCCACTGACCCTCCTAGCATACATAGCCCGCTTGATTGCGTCCCCTAGCTTCGCCGCAACGCGCATACCGTGAGCTCTGCCGCTCGGTTCCGCCGCCGGCCAAGCTCCGACGACCATAGCGGGGCGGCGCCACCACCAATCGGTTCACCTCGTCGTCCTCGTTCGTATGAGCACACACATGCACTCGCGGAAGCCCTCTAACGCCGGCGCCGTCCTTGACTGGCCGCCGGTGGTGCACTTGGTTGCCACGTTGGCACCACGTGGTAACCAACATGGCCATAGGCCCACCAGTCAGCCTCTCTGTGTAGGTTCAACCGTGTACCATTAGCCGTTTTTCATTTAAATCTAATTCCGGAAAATAGCTGCAACTTTAAATAAATTTAGAAAATTCAAATTAACTCAGAAAAATATAAATAAGACATCAAAATTCTTAGAAATGTAAACTCTCTCCAATAAAAATATAATATGAAATTTTTATTTTTAATAAAAATTTAATTATTTTAAACTCATTAATTAAGTCTTCTCTTTTATACTTGATTGAATTAAAATTCAATAAATAAGGAAAACTTCAAAAATTAAAGAGAAACCAGTAAAGAAATAAAGAACACTCTAAAACTAATTTCTTTATTTATTATTTTGTTAAATCCTTATTAGAGGGATTTAAACTCTAATTAATAATTACCTTAATTATTAAATTGTTTAAAAATAATAAAATGCCAAATTCAATATTATTTTTATTCCCAAATTTTTAATAACTTCAACTTTAAAATGAAGTTATTAATCTTAGAACTAGATGGTAATTAGAAAACCCTAATTCCTTATTGTATGATATTACAATCATATCATTCCATGTAAAACCTAAAACCCTAAATTCAATTAGGAACCCTAGCTCTATTAATCAATATGAACTCTAAATTGTTTCTAAACCTAAACCCTAGGTTAGAACATGTGATCATAACACTTTGCTTTCAATTCATAGAACTATAATTAGCAATTAAATGTTTGCCATGCCACATAGAATTTAAGAGCCCTATAATTTAGAATTCCATTATGCATACCTATCCAACCTAGAATATCAAATGGGTCAACCAAATCTAAACCCTAGCTCCTATCCTTAGAATTGTCACTCTGAATTATCCATGCTTAGCATCACACCATTGTGATGAACCCTAATGGCAAATATGCCAATTTTGTGCATCCTATACCATACACACTAAACCTTATCAATGTTAGATAATTATCAAACATCCTATTTAGGACCCCACCATTCTTTACTTAGGGAATTAAATAAAAACCTAAACCACCTCAACCCTAATTGATATACTTCTTATTATTTAATAAGTGTGTTCTTCAAAAGTTATTCTTTTGAAGAAAATAAGGAATAATCATCAACCCTTCTTATAAGGACCTATTAACTCTAGCGAGCTATCACCAGCAAGATGAACCAATCCTGATAGCAACCTTGTATGAATAATTGCTTAGGATGCCTAGGCTTAACTCAACCTCACAAGCCCTAGGTGTTGATGAATCCAACTTTGTTGGGATCCATCTACTACTTACTCCAGAAGCAGTAGAAACCATAGAACCCCACAACCCTAATTATCATACTTGTTCTTTATTAAAGAACATGTTCTTCAAAAGTTATTCTTTTGAAGTATATGATAATTAATCATTAACCATGCCATGTAGTGCTAAAACCAACCACTATTCATTACATGTTAGGATTATACCAAATGTTATAGTTGTGTGCCATTAATATTATTGATATTATATACTGCATCACCTATTCATGATACCATGTAATCACACCTGAATAAGAACTTTGTTTGTGAACCAATCTAAAAGTACAACACACCCTAAACAAATCATTTCAATTCACTAATCCTAAATCATCGGGGTTAAGTCACGCTTAGAGTGATTGCATCTCATACTTATGCATTATTGCATCCTTGCCAATCTTTTAAACATCGCCCTTACCGGACGATGATGCTATTTCAGAATTTGGAGTTATTGCGTATCGAAGACCTTGCCTGCATAATCTTGCAGTCAAGAAAGGCAAGTTCATCACTTGCTCATGTCATTTGAGTATTTCTATCAAATTACTTGCAAAGTATTATGGTTATCACTATTGCACAAAAATCAAAACCACTACTTTCATAACTATGAATATGACTAAGTGGTGGGCAATGGAACCATGGATTGTGTTGATATGGTGGAGGTTCCATTGCACGGGTTTATATCCATCTAGGATTAAACAACAAATGTCGCCGATGATTCTTGTGCCGTAATACCCGTGTTAACCATAAGATCCGGAGTGGGACGGAGTAGTCAAAAGTGTTTCCACCTCTCGTTCATCAACGGATGCGCTTACCGTAGCAGCTTGTGTACGGCGGAACAACCGGAGGGTGGGGATCCCATTCTAATTCCCCACGGTAAAGCATTGCTTGCCGTAGCGGCTTGTGTCTTGCGGAACAACCGGAGGGTGGGGATCCCATTCTAATTCCCCACGGTAATGCGGTCTATGATGGGTTGCAACCACCGGCGTAGGAGTGTATGGTAAGAGCCCAGCAGCTCGTTGTCGTGGTCGGGGTCCACCCTGAAATTACGGGAATAATGGGACCGACGTGGACCCAGGGTCGGCGCATGCAACAAAGGGTGGGTGTTCGAGGTAGCGGAGGAACATGATTGGCTAGACCTTATACCGGGCTTCACACCAAAGGAAGTGTGGACGGGTCGCCCCCGGTTGGCACCAAGGTTAAGATCTCTTATGGGTAAAGCAACACACCTCTGCAGAGTGTCACGCCCCGAGACAGGGCCTGGACGAGACAGCCGCCGCGCGCCTATAAACCGAGAGGCTTATACTCGCGCAAGGCTAAAAATGCAGGCGTAAACCAGCACAGTGGATCTCGAGAAACTCATCTATTCATATTTTCTTTACAATTACACAAGAATTACAACTAGATTCTCTACATCGCTTCCCACCCGCCGGTCCAGACTCAATCTTCCGATCGACGAGATCTTCGCCGCGCAACTCGATAAAAACATTGGGGAGCTGGGGTGAGTACGACAAGTCATACTCAAGCAAACCGGATATACACAATCATATAAGATGTAAAATAGAAATGCTTTTCGAAAACAAAATGTGGTTAAAGTATTTAAGCAGATTAAAAACGCATGGTGCCACATATGAAAGTAAGTTTCCCTACCCGGGAATCACAGGGGTGAAATTCACACTTTTATACTCTGCAGAGGGGTACTCCGACATCGACGAGCCTTGACTAGGTTGCGCTAGTCAAGCAGTGTTCTTATACCCGCTAAGACCCGGACACTCGACCTCACCGATGCCGGTCGCTCCTACGGATACATCACCGACACGTTCCCGAACGCAGGCCGTCCCCGGCCGGAGAACACAGAACGAGTCCCATACCTGAACCGTGACCGGTACAATATGTTTACCTTCATAGCACCAAGTTTGCTCTTATAAAAACATGTATCTCTCAAGTTGATCACTTTCTATCGATATTCGCGCTAATGCCCGATTCGTACCGGTGGCTCCAGCGGATCCATCACCGTACGTACACCGGCGGATTAACCCACGAATATCTCATATCCCATATCAAATACTAAATCATGTATTTTAGCAGCAAAACCTACTTTACAAAATATATAAGAGGGTATAAAGCAGCTTGCCTGATTAAAGAAAACCCATGTCAGTAGTTTTTGCATAGATCAATGCTCCTCGGCTCAAAAGAAAACCAATAGCAGTACTAGTATTGGCCAGAACTATAGATCAGCCCTCCTCTGCGATTAGGAGCACACCTCGTGCTCTAAGATCTAATCGCAGCACCTCGTGCACTAAGATCCATCGCACATACACCTAAGCCCACTCTCTCTCTCTAACTCAAACTAACAAGATCGATCTCTCTCTCGGCTTGCTCTCTATTTTCTCTCTGCTCTAACTATCACTCGTCTTGATCTGGCCGATACGTGGTGTGTGAGAAATGCAGCGAGTGTTAACCTATTTATAGGAGGCGGTAACGGGAGGCTGCACCGTCTAAGTAACTAAATATCTAGCTGCGTGCGGATGCTTCGGTTCTAAGGTACTAGCTACGCGTCGCTCATTCACGGAGTTAAATGCCATGCACGAGCCCACGCAGGAACCAAGGGATGACTCAGCTATTTCTACCTTAAAAAAATCTCCCGATCTTTCTCTGATAGCAAGCCACATCACATCTTCTTGTCAAACAATTCACGTTAGCTAATCACACATGCATGGCTAGGTAAATCTGTACATGCACGTACCGAAGAGATCCATCCACATGCATTAGTAGTACTAGTAGTTAGCTCAAATCGGTACATACATGTATTAGCACTAGCTAATGGAAATGTACAGATACATCAGGTTCTAATTTAATTCTTGCAAGCATATATTAACCTCCACTTTTAAACACTAGATATTATCTAAACAAGATAATCAGCACCAAAATAACATTAAATTTAAATTTATAAACAACCTATAAAAATGGGGTTATCACATCCTCCTCACCTTATAAGAATTTCGTCCCCGAAATTCAACACTTAAATCTACCAAAACAATTTCTCATTTGTCTAAACTTGCTTAAAACATGATGTAAAGTAAGCTAGGGAGTAATAAGTAGGGCAGAAAAATATAAGCAAACATTTGTAACCAAGGAAACAAAACCTAAATTAACATCTTGCAAATTTTATTTTTCAAACAATGCCTATGTCAAAACTAGTTCACCAAGACAATTTTGAAATCAAGCCACAACTATCGAACTTTTTTTTTTACTTGCACGAAACTAGAAAATATTTCAATCGATTGACACAAAAACTAGGATCTACCCTTTTTGCCCGCGTACCTAAACCTAGAGCTCTGATACCACTTTAACTGTCACGCCCCGAGACAGGGCCTGGACGAGACAGCCGCCGCGCGCCTATAAACCGAGAGGCTTATACTCGCGCAAGGCTAAAAATGCAGGCGTAAACCAGCACAGTGGATCTCGAGAAACTCATCTATTCATATTTTCTTTACAATTACACAAGAATTACAACTAGATTCTCTACATCGCTTCCCACCCGCCGGTCCAGCTCAATCTTCCGATCGACGAGATCTTCTGCTGCGCAACTCTGATAAAAACATTGGGGAGCTGGGGTGAGTACGACAAGTCATACTCAGCAAACCGGATATACACAATCATATAAGATGTAAAATAGAAATGCTTTTCGAAAATAAAATGTGGTTAAAGTATTTAAGCAGATTAAAAACGCATGGTGCCACATATGAAAGTAAGTTTCCCTACCCGGGAATCACAGGGTGAAATTCACACTTTTATACTCGCGGAGGGGTACTCCGACATCGACAGCCTTGACTAGGTTGCGCTAGTCAAGCAGGTGTTCTTATACCCGCTAAGACCCGGACACTCGACCTATCGATGCCGGTCGCTCCTACGGATCCATCACCGACACGTTCCCGAACAGAGGCCGTCCCCGGCGGAGAACACGGACAGTCCCATACCTGAACCGTGACCGGTACAATATGTTTACCTTCATAGCACCAAGTTTGCTCTTATAAAAACATGTATCTCTCAAGTTGATCACTTTCTATCGATATTCGCGCTAATGCCCGATTCGTACCGGTGGCTCCAGCGGATCCATCACCGTACGTACACCGGCGGATTAACCCACGAATATCTCATATCCCATATCAAATACTAAATCATGTATTTTAGCGACAGAAACCTACTTTACAAAATATATAAGAGGGTATAAAGCAGCTTGCTCGATTAAAGAAAACCCATGTCGGTAGTTTTTGCATAGATCAATGCTCCTCGGCTCAAAAGAAAACCAATAACGAGTACTAGTATTGGCCGAACTATAGATCAGCCCTCCTCTCGCGATTAGGAGCACACCTCGTGCTCTAAGATCTAATCGCAAGCACCTCGTGCACTAAGATCCATCGCACATACACCTAAGCCCACTCTCTCTCTCTAACTCAAACTAACAAGATCGATCTCTCTCCGGCTTGCTCTCTATTTTCTCTCTCGCTCTAACTATCACTGTCTTGATCTGGCCGATACGTGGTGTGTGAGAAATGCAGCAGTGTTAACCTATTTATAGGAGGCGGTAACAGGAGGCTGCACCGTCTAAGTAACTAAATATCTAGCTGCGTGCAGATGCTTCGGTTCTAAGGTACTAGCTACGCGTCGCTCATTCACAGGTTAAATGCCATGCACAGGCCCACGCAGGAACCAAGGGATGACTCAGCTATTTCTACCTTAAAAAAATCTCCCGATCTTTCTCTCGATAGCAAGCCACATCACATCTTCTTGTCAAACAATTCACGTTAGCTAATCACACATGCATGGCTAGGTAAATCTGTACATGCACGTACCGAAGAGATCCATCCACATGCATTAGTAGTACTAGTAGTTAGCTCAAATCGGTACATACATGATGCGGCCTAAGGCCACGTGGGTTGCCTGATCTCACGAATTGACCGAGGGAAAGGCGGAGGGAGGAAGAACACGAAGAACACGGCGATGAACACGATGAACACACGCAAACACACACCAACCCGATACAATTCGGTTTACTCCCGATAGCCCGAACCACTATCCCGATAGAATCTCTCAAGAGAGAGACACGCGGTAGAATCCCCGAGAGGAAGATCGGTATACGATCGGTGGAATCACACGAGTGAGAGACCGGTGGTAGAATCACAAGTGTGAGAGACTAATCATATAAGGAGTGCCTTGTACAATAGATTTGGATAATCTAAGGAGGGGTTTCCCTAATCCCAAAGGGATGGTGGAGGCATGAGCCTAGGTTCTCTCAAGTTCAACTCTAACCTAATGAAGGGGGAGGTGGGAGCCTATATATAGGGAGCCACTAAGGAGGGGTAGTTTAGGCATACAAGGGGGGTACATGGGACTTGGCCCGAATTGACTTGGACGCATAGGGGGCGGATTGTCCGGCCTTAGTGGGGCGGATAATCCGAGCAGTCGTGCTTCATGCGCCGTCTCTTCTTGGCGACCTCGGGCGCTCTTCTTCCTTCTTCTCTTCCATGCCTCCGTGACCTCGGCCTTGAGTCCTCGAGCCTCCATGGTGTCGTCCACTTCCTCCGTACTTGGCGATGTGTTCCTATCATGGTCATATGAAGGAGGATGAAGTAGCATACCATTCATGAGGGACAATTGTAGGCACGCATAAAGGAGAAGATTCACCTTTGCGTGACGTGTCGGCGTTGACGCACATGATGCGGTGGAGACCGAAGGTCGCCCGTATCATCTCCCCCACTTGAAAAAGAGTCGTCCTCGACGATGAGTCTTCGTGAACGTGTAGAGGAGGTAGATGACACCAACGCTTGAATGTCCCTTCACTTGTCAAGAGCCCTATGAATAGCACAAGAAAAGCAAAGGAGCAATCAAAGCGTAGCAAAAGTTCAATGGATTTAGGAAGAGGGCGCAAGTAGAAGGAGGTCACCTTATCAAAGTGTCGGTGTGCTCTCATTGAGAGGTCTTGTGTAGTGGAAGTGTGCGGGCAAAACCACTCATTGGAGCTCACGTGTATCATGCTCTCAAGAGCTCTTTTTGTCAACTCGTGCTCAATCGAGGTTGACATTGGAGTGTGGGTACCTACACACATGTTAGACAACAAGAACAATGTGTGTGCATGGTATATGAACACATCATCCATCATGATGTTCCATTTCTTTTGCACATCACCATTAGCGTTAAGAAATGCATCATAATAGATATGGTGAATATGCGGGGTAAACATGGGAACATGCTCAACATGGATATATGCAAAGTCTCCAAAATTTGAGAGAGCTATGGGGGCAATCTCACTAACAAGCACATTAACATAATTGCAAACCAAGCATTTGAAAGAGCAAGTGTTCAATATTTTGGATGCATTAATGGGAGAATATTGCAAGCATTGTGAGCAAAACATGTTCAAAGTTTTATCATTGTTGTCGACAAACCTAGGGAAAGAGCAATTGTTCGGCAAGGTTATCACAACACAAGCATCAATGTCCTCATTGCAATTAACACATGGGAAAGAGAAATTGTTCGACAAGTTGCAAGCAATAGGAGAGAAAGGGAAACTCTCATAGCATGGCATGGACATATTATCATAAGCAACTAATTCCACATGATCAACAATGTTATCAAGCAAAGCATCACATGGGAATAAGAACGAAGCATATGACATGGCAATAGGATCATCCAACTCATGCAAGCACTCACAAATCATCATGTCCACTAGTGGGATCATGGCATCATCAACACCCATATAGGTACCTTTGTAGTCCCGCTCATATGAGGTAGGTGTTGTAGAAGAGGTAGGCTCGATGTGGCCTCCATGTTCATCTTCAAGCAACAAGCATGGTGTGATATCATCATCTTCATGCACCATGTACATCTTCTCCATGATCGGCGTCTCGTCATCCATGGAACCTAATGAGACACGAGAGAACACACTAGAGGTAGAGGGTAAGTTGTTAGAATTCGAAATGGCCTCACAAGACCTATCAACTACCACTCTCATCTCACACGGTGTATCACTCATGCTCTCGAAGTGGAGGCACTCATCAAGCTCACATATAGTGGAGTCACTCATCTCACATATAGTGGAGTCGCTCATCTCACATATAGTGGAGTCCCTCATCTCCATGGCAATGGCGTCGTCGATGTCCGAGAAACCTAGCAAAGAGGAAGACAACACAAGAGGAGTGGAGGTTAAGTTGTTAGAAAGCGAAACATCCTCACTCGACTCATGGGGTGTATCACTCTTGCTCTCAAGGTGTTTGAAGTATGCGTTGCACTCGGCTTTTTCTTTGGGTGTCATTTGGGCTTCTCGAGCATCTAGCTCGGCGAAGTATGCTCTCATCTCGGCTTGCTCTTGTGGGGTCATCATGTATATCCCACTAGGATAGGTGTATATGTATGGTGGAAGGAAAACTACACAAGTATCCCACCTTTCAAGAAAGTATCGGAAAAATGGTTCAAGTCAAGAGCAAAGTCGAAATGTATCGGGGTTACTCACACAAACACTCAAAGCACACGCAAAAGGCTAAGAAACACTATATGTGGTGGGTAAGGGGTGGATAGCAAACGAAAAAGATCAACGGAAAAGTCTATTGTCAAATGTGGGTAAGATCCAAAGTCAAATGTCAAGAGTGGTGATCTATGTCAAGGAAACACGGAAACACACACAAGAAGAATCAATGGGGTTAGCGCGACCAAGGAAGTGAGCTAAGTAACAAGATGGTCCTAACGAAGACTATAAGCTCGGTGTCACGCCAACACAAGAGAGACGGTAGCTCGGTTGCATATGAGAGAAGCAACAAGATTTGCACAAATGCCACTCTTCTCTTTTCTCTCTTAGTGCTCACAAGCTTTGCACTTCTCGGTATCGGTGGACACACACTCTTTTCTATTTCTTTTTTTTTCTTTTTTTTCACTTTTTTTTTTGTTCTCTATGCTTAGAAGCTTTATTTTTCTCTATGTATATGTCACACTTTTTCTTCTTTTGTGTATCTTTCTCACCGAGCTTGCTTCGGAGCTTCGCTCAACACAACGCACACACACCCTCTCACGGTCGTGACACTTGTGCAATGCTTCGCAACGCTCGGAAAGCCACTCTCAATGGGATAGGTACGCAAAGGAAGAAAGGGGCTACAAGGGTTAGGGGAGGCAAGTTATACCTATTGACGTTAGGCGGTGTCGAGCGCACGAACTTGCGATGGTGTCGACGGTGGCGGTGTCGAAGTTGCGCCGGAATCCGGGGTGCCGACGGTGTCGCCGCGGTGTTGATGTAGACGCGGAAGCTTGGTAGACAAACCTTGCACTCCAAAACGGAAACCGAGCAAATTAAGTCAATGCCCGAAAATTTGGGTCACGACGAGCGATCGAAGGTGTCAAAATTTTGGAGTCGGAAAAGTGGAGTCAAAAGTGGGCGAAACTGGGTCAATCCGGTCCGGAAGCTGGTCAAAGCCGGATGCGGGACCAGCCGGCCGATCCGTGAACCGGATCGCGGAACCGGATGGGCCCCTGGATTGTGCCCGGATGGCACCGGTCTGGGCCCCGGTTGTAGACCGGACGCCCCGGTGTACCACCCGGTTTGCTCCGGTTTGCAGGAATTTTCTGCGCGTGGACGAGGAGAGCGACGCGCGCGTGGCCAGGAGCGGCGCGATGCAGCTGGTGCGGCGCGTGGGCGAAGTGGAGGCGCGGGGCGAAGGGCGAGCGCTGAGCGGTTGCTGGCTGCGCTGCAGCACGGGCGGGCGGCCGATGTGGCGTGCGGCCTGCTGCAGGCTTGGATGCGAGCGGGGGTGGCCTTGGGCCTGTCGAGCGGGCGATGCCGGATTCGCGGCCCGGGCGTTGACTGTGGAAGGCGAGCGAGGAGCGGCTCGATGGGCAGCGCGGGCGCGTGGGGCGAGCTGGGGCTTCGTGCGCGTAGTGGGCAGGTGGAGCTGGCGAAGCTGCTGCTGTCGGTTGGGATGGTGGTCTGGGCCGCGCGCGCTTGTGCAGGCAAGCGTGGTGGCGCGCGCTGTGCTGCTGCAGGCGGGTCTGGCGGATGGCGTGAGGAGCAGCGGGGCGTGCGGGCGGAGCGCTGCAGCGGCGGCCGGCAGTGGGCGAAAGACGGCGGCGGCGATTGGCTGGATCGAGCAAGGGCGCGTGGTGAGCGGGCTCAGCGGCACGAGGCGGATCAGGAGGTCAGCCGGGGAGGAGGCGCGGCGGGCGCGTTGACCAGCTCGAATTTGGCCTGGCTGCCTGATGAACAACACGCAAGAACAACACGAAAACGACCACAAAAATCGGTCGATTCACGGAGAAATTGGAAGAATTAGACCATCAAAATTGGAGAAAACATAGATCAACCACAATAACATCAGATCTGTGGACCAAAACCACAAAAAACTCAACAAATTCGGAGATCCAATTTCGAGCTATTTTTTTGGGGCAAAATTTTGGGAAATTTTTTGGGCGAAAATTGGAGAGATTTGTGGTCAAATTCGTGGCAACCTTTGCTCTGATACCATATGATGCGGTCTAAGGCCACGTGGGTTGCCCGATCTCACGAATTGACCGAGGGAAAGGCGGAGGGAGGAAGAACACGAAGAACACGGCGATGAACACGATGAACACACGCAAACACACACCAACCCGATACAATTCGGTTTACTCCCGATAGCCCGAACCACTATCCCGATAGAATCTCTCAAGAGAGAGACACGCGGTAGAATCCCCGAGAGGAAGATCGGTATACAATCGGTGGAATCACACGAGTGAGAGACCGGTGGTAGAATCACAAGTGTGAGAGACTAATCATATAAGGAGTGCCTTGTACAATAGATTTGGATAATCTAAGGAGGGGTTTCCCTAATCCCAAAGGGATGGTGGAGGCATGAGCCTAGGTTCTCTCAAGTTCAACTCTAACCTAATGAAGGGGAGGTGGGAGCCTATATATGGGAGCCACTAAGGAGGGGTAGTTTAGGCATACAAGGGGGTACATGGGACTTGGCCCAAATTGACTTGGACGCATAGGGGGCGGATTGTCCGGCCTTAGTAGGGCGGGTAATCCGAGCCGTCGTGCTTCATGCGCCGTCTCTTCTTGGCGACCTCGGGCGCTCTTCTTCCTTCTTCTCTTCCATGCCTCCGTGACCTCGGCCTTGAGTCCTCGAGCCTCCATGGTGTCGTCCACTTCCTCCGTACTTGGCGATGTGTTCCTATCATGGTCATATGAAGGAGGATGAAGTAGCATACCATTCATGAGGGACAATTGTAGGCACGCATAAAGGAGAAGATTCACCTTTGCGTGACGTGTCGGCGTTGACGCACATGATGCGGTGGAGACCGAAGGTCGCCCCGTATCAATACATGTATTAGCACTAGCTAATGGAAATGTACAGATACATCAGGTTCTAATTTAATTCTTGCAAGCATATATTAACCTCCACTTTTAAACACTAGATATTATCTAAACAAGATAATCAGCACCAAAATAACATTAAATTTAAATTTATAAACAACCTATAAAAATGGGGTTATCACATCCTCCTCACCTTATAAGAATTTCGTCCCCGAAATTCAACACTTAAATCTACCAAAACAATTTCTCATTTGTCTAAACTTGCTTAAAACATGATGTAAAGTAAGCTAGGGAGTAATAAGTAGGGCGAGAAAAATATAAGCAAACATTTGTAACCAAGGAAACAAAACCTAAATTAACATCTTGCAAATTTTATTTTTCAAACAATGCCTATGTCAAAACTAGTTCACCAAGACAATTTTGAAATCAAGCCACAACTATCGAACTTTTTTTTTACTTGCACGAAACTAGAAAATATTTCAATCGATTGACACAAAAACTAGGATCTACCCTTTTTGCCCGCGTACCTAAACCTAGAGCTCGATACCACTTTAAGCTGTCACGCCCCGAGACGGGGCTCGGACGAGACAGCCGCCGCGCGCCTATAAACCGAGAGGCTTATACTCGCGCAAGGCTAAAAATGCGGCGTAAACCGGCACTGATGGATCTCGAGAAACTCATCTATTCATATTTTCTTTACAATTACACAAGAATTACAACTAGATTCTCTACATCGCTTCCCACCCGCTGGTCCAGCTCAATCTTCGATCGACGAGATCTTACTGTCGCGCAACTCGATAAAAACATTGGGGAGGCTGGGGTGAGTACGACAAGTCATACTCGGCAAACCGGATATACACAATCATATAAGATGTAAAATAGAAATGCTTTTCGAAAACAAAATGTGGTTAAAGTATTTAAGCGAGATTAAAAACGCATGGTGCCACATATGAAAGTAAGTTTCCCTACCCGGGAATCACGGGGGTGAAATTCACACTTTTATACTGCGCGAGGGGTACTCCGACATCGACAGTCTTGACTAGGTTGCGCTAGTCAAGCGGTGTTCTTATACCCGCTAAGACCCGGACACTCGACCTACGATGCCGGTCGCTCCTACGGATCCATCACCGACACGTTCCCGAACAGAGGCCGTCCCCAGCGGAGAACACAGACAGTCCCATACCTGAACTGTGACCGGTACAATATGTTTACCTTCATAGCACCAAGTTTGCTCTTATAAAAACATGTATCTCTCAAGTTGATCACTTTCTATCGATATTCGCGCTAATGCCCGATTCGTACCGGTGGCTCCAGCGGATCCATCACCGTACAGACACCGGCGGATTAACCCACGAATATCTCATATCCCATATCAAATACTAAATCATGTATTTTAGCAGCAAAACCTACTTTACAAAATATATAAGAGGGTATAAAGCAGCTTGCCTGATTAAAGAAAACCCATGTCAGTAGTTTTTGCATAGATCAATGCTCCTCGGCTCAAAAGAAAACCAATAGCGAGTACTAGTATTGGCCGAACTATAGATCAGCCCTCCTCTGCGATTAGGAGCACACCTCGTGCTCTAAGATCTAATCGCAGCACCTCGTGCACTAAGATCCATCGCACATACACCTAAGCCCACTCTCTCTCTCTAACTCAAACTAACAAGATCGATCTCTCTCCGGCTTGCTCTCTATTTTCTCTCTCGCTCTAACTATCACTTGTCTTGATCCGGCCGATACGTGGTGTGTGAGAAATGCGAGCAGTGTTAACCTATTTATAGGAGGCGGTAACGAGGAGGCTGCACCGTCTAAGTAACTAAATATCTAGCTGCGTGCGGATGCTTCGGTTCTAAGGTACTAGCTACGCGTCGCTCATTCACGGAGTTAAATGCCATGCACGGGCCCACGCAGGAACCAAGGGATGACTCAGCTATTTCTACCTTAAAAAAATCTCCCGATCTTTCTCCGATAGCAAGCCACATCACATCTTCTTGTCAAACAATTCACGTTAGCTAATCACACATGCATGGCTAGGTAAATCCGTACATGCACGTACCGAAGAGATCCATCCACATGCATTAGTAGTACTAGTAGTTAGCTCAAATCGGTACATACATGTATTAGCACTAGCTAATGGAAATGTACGGATACATCAGAGTTCTAATTTAATTCTTGCAAGCATATATTAACCTCCACTTTTAAACACTAGATATTATCTAAACAAGATAATCAGCAACAAAATAACATTAAATTTAAATTTATAAACAACCTATAAAAATGGGGTTATCACATCCTCCTCACCTTATAAGAATTTCGTCCCCGAAATTCAACACTTAAATCTACCAAAACAATTTCTCATTTGTCTAAACTTGCTTAAAACATGATGTAAACTAAGCTAGGGAGTAATAAGTAGGGCAGAAAAATATAAGCAAACATTTGTAACCAAGGAAACAAAACCTAAATTAACATCTTGCAAATTTTATTTTTCAAACAATGCCTATGTCAAAACTAGTTCACCAAGACAATTTTGAAATCAAGCCACAACTATCGAACTTTTTTTTTACTTGCACGAAACTAGAAAATATTTCAATCGATTGACACAAAAACTAGGATCTACCCTTTTTGCCCGCGTACCTAAACCTAGAGCTCTGATACCACTTTAACTGTCACGCCCCGAGACAGGGCACTGGACGAGACAGCCGCCGCGCGCCTATAAACCGAGAGGCTTATACTCGCGCAAGGCTAAAAATGCAGGCGTAAACCAGCACAGTGGATCTCGAGAAACTCATCTATTCATATTTTCTTTACAATTACACAAGAATTACAACTAGATTCTCTACATCGCTTCCCACCCGCTGGTCCAGCTCAATCTTCTGATCGACGAGATCTTCTGCTGCGCAACTCTGATAAAAACATTGGGGAGCTGGGGTGAGTACGACAAGTCATACTCAGCAAACCGGATATACACAATCATATAAGATGTAAAATAGAAATTCTTTTCGAAAACAAAATGTGGTTAAAGTATTTAAGCAGATTAAAAACGCATGGTGCCACATATGAAAGTAAGTTTCCCTACCCGGGAATCACAGGGGTGAAATTCACACTTTTATACTCTGCAGAGGGGTACTCCGACATCGACAGTCTTGACTAGGTTGCGCTAGTCAAGCAGTGTTCTTATACCCGCTAAGACCCGGACACTCTGACCTACTGATGCCGGTCGCTCCTACGGATCCATCACCGACACGTTCCCGAACAGAGGCCGTCCCCGGCGGAGAACACGAGCCAGTCCCATACCTGAACTGTGACCGGTACAATATGTTTACCTTCATAGCACCAAGTTTGCTCTTATAAAAACATGTATCTCTCAAGTTGATCACTTTCTATCGATATTCGCGCTAATGCCCGATTCGTACCGGTGGCTCCAGCGGATCCATCACCGTACAGACACCGGCGGATTAACCCACGAATATCTCATATCCCATATCAAATACTAAATCATGTATTTTAGCAGCAAAACCTACTTTACAAAATATATAAGAGGGTATAAAGCAGCTTGCTCGATTAAAGAAAACCCATGTCGAGTAATTTTTGCATAGATCAATGCTCCTCGGCTCAAAAGAAAACCAATAGCAGGTACTAGTATTGGCCGAACTATAGATCAGCCCTCCTCTGCGATTAGGAGCACACCTCGTGCTCTAAGATCTAACCGCGCACACCTCGTGCTCTAAGATCTAACCGCAGCACCTCGTGCACTAAGATCCATCGCACATACACCTAAGCCCACTCTCTCTCTCTCTAACTCAAACTAACAAGATCGATCTCTCTCTGGCTTGCTCTCTATTTTCTCTCTGCTCTAACTATCACTGTCTTGATCTGGCCGATACGTGGTGTGTGAGAAATGCAGCAGTGTTAACCTATTTATAGGAGGCGGTAACCAGGAGGCTGCACCGTCTAAGTAACTAAATATCTAGCTGCGTGCAGATGCTTCGGTTCTAAGGTACTAGCTACGCGTCGCTCATTCACAGGTTAAATGCCATGCACAGGCCCACGCAGGAACCAAGGGATGACTCAGCTATTTCTACCTTAAAAAAATCTCCCGATCTTTCTCTGATAGCAAGCCACATCACATCTTCTTGTCAAACAATTCACGTTAGCTAATCACACATGCATGGCTAGGTAAATCTGTACATGCACGTACCGAAGAGATCCATCCACATGCATTAGTAGTACTAGTAGTTAGCTCAAATCGGTACATACATGTATTAGCACTAGCTAATGGAAATGTACAGATACATCGAGTTCTAATTTAATTCTTGCAAGCATATATTAACCTCCACTTTTAAACACTAGATATTATCTAAACAAGATAATCAGCAACAAAATAACATTAAATTTAAATTTATAAACAACCTATAAAAATGGGGTTATCACATCCTCCTCACCTTATAAGAATTTCGTCCCCGAAATTCAACACTTAAATCTACCAAAACAATTTCTCATTTGTCTAAACTTGCTTAAAACATGATGTAAACTAAGCTAGGGAGTAATAAGTAGGGCAGAAAAATATAAGCAAACATTTGTAACCAAGGAAACAAAACCTAAATTAACATCTTGCAAATTTTATTTTTCAAACAATGCCTATGTCAAAACTAGTTCACCAAGACAATTTTGAAATCAAGCCACAACTATCGAACTTTTTTTTTTACTTGCACGAAACTAGAAAATATTTCAATCGATTGACACAAAAACTAGGATCTACCCTTTTTGCCCGCGTACCTAAACCTAGAGCTCTGATACCACTTTAAGCCGTCACGCCCCGAGACGAGGCACGGACGAGACAGCCGTCGCGCGCCTATAAACCGAGAGGCTTATACTCGCGCAAGGCTAAAAATGCAGGCGTAAACCAGCACAGTGGATCTCGAGAAACTCATCTATTCATATTTTCTTTACAATTACACAAGAATTACAACTAGATTCTCTACATCGCTTCCCACCCGCTGGTCCAGCTCAATCTTCTGATCGACGAGATCTTCTGCTGCGCAACTCTGATAAAAACATTGGGGAGCTGGGGTGAGTACGACAAGTCATACTCAGCAAACCGGATATACACAATCATATAAGATGTAAAATAGAAATGCTTTTCGAAAACAAAATGTGGTTAAAGTATTTAAGCAGATTAAAAACGCATGGTGCCACATATGAAAGTAAGTTTCCCTACCCGGGAATCACGGGGGTGAAATTCACACTTTTATACTCGCGAGAGGGGTACTCCGACATCGGCAGT
The DNA here is from genome assembly GCF_022539505.1 of Lolium rigidum. NCBI lineage: Eukaryota > Viridiplantae > Streptophyta > Magnoliopsida > Poales > Poaceae > Lolium > Lolium rigidum. The sequence goes on along the minus strand of NW_025900877.1, from coordinate 15,933 downwards.
CTTGACTAGGTTGCGCTAGTCAAGCGGTGTTCTTATACCCGCTAAGACCCGGACACTCGACCTACCGATGCCGGTCGCTCCTACGGATCCATCACCGACACGTTCCCGAACGCAGGCCGTCCCCGGCGGAGAACACAGACAGGTCCCATACCTGAGCTGTGACCGGTACAATATGTTTACCTTCATAGCACCAAGTTTGCTCTTATAAAAACATGTATCTCTCAAGTTGATCACTTTCTATCGATATTCGCGCTAATGCCCGATTCGTACCGGTGGCTCCAGCGGATCCATCACCGTACGTGACACCGGCGGATTAACCCACGAATATCTCATATCCCATATCAAATACTAAATCATGTATTTTAGCAGCAAAACCTACTTTACAAAATATATAAGAGGGTATAAAGCAGCTTGCCTGATTAAAGAAAACCCATGTCAGTAGTTTTTGCATAGATCAATGCTCCTCGGCTCAAAAGAAAACCAATAGCAGTACTAGTATTGGCCAGAACTATAGATCAGCCCTCCTCTGCGATTAGGAGCACACCTCGTGCTCTAAGATCTAACCGCGCACACCTCGTGCTCTAAGATCTAACCGCAGCACCTCGTGCACTAAGATCCATCGCACATACACCTAAGCCCACTCTCTCTCTCTAACTCAAACTAACAAGATCGATCTCTCTCTGGCTTGCTCTCTATTTTCTCTCTGCTCTAACTATCACTGTCTTGATCCGGCCGATACGTGGTGTGTGAGAAATGCAGCGGTGTTAACCTATTTATAGGAGGCGGTAACGAGGAGGCTGCACCGTCTAAGTAACTAAATATCTAGCTGCGTGCGAATGCTTCGGTTCTAAGGTACTAGCTACGCGTCGCTCATTCACGGGTTAAATGCCATGCACGGGCCCACGCGAGGAACCAAGGGATGACTCAGCTATTTCTACCTTAAAAAAATCTCCCGATCTTTCTCTGATAGCAAGCCACATCACATCTTCTTGTCAAACAATTCACGTTAGCTAATCACACATGCATGGCTAGGTAAATCTGTACATGCACGTACCGAAGAGATCCATCCACATGCATTAGTAGTACTAGTAGTTAGCTCAAATCGGTACATACATGTATTAGCACTAGCTAATGGAAATGTACAGATACATCAGGTTCTAATTTAATTCTTGCAAGCATATATTAACCTCCACTTTTAAACACTAGATATTATCTAAACAAGATAATCAGCAACAAAATAACATTAAATTTAAATTTATAAACAACCTATAAAAATGGGGTTATCACATCCTCCTCACCTTATAAGAATTTCGTCCCCGAAATTCAACACTTAAATCTACCAAAACAATTTCTCATTTGTCTAAACTTGCTTAAAACATGATGTAAACTAAGCTAGGGAGTAATAAGTAGGGCAGAAAAATATAAGCAAACATTTGTAACCAAGGAAACAAAACCTAAATTAACATCTTGCAAATTTTATTTTTCAAACAATGCCTATGTCAAAACTAGTTCACCAAGACAATTTTGAAATCAAGCCACAACTATCGAACTTTTTTTTTACTTGCACGAAACTAGAAAATATTTCAATCGATTGACACAAAAACTAGGATCTACCCTTTTTGCCCGCGTACCTAAACCTAGAGCTCTGATACCACTTTAACTGTCACGCCCGAGACGGGGCTCGGACGAGACAGCCGCCGCGCGCCTATAAACCGAGAGGCTTATACTCGCGCAAGGCTAAAAATGCGGCGTAAACCAGCACGATGGATCTCGAGAAACTCATCTATTCATATTTTCTTTACAATTACACAAGAATTACAACTAGATTCTCTACATCGCTTCCCACCCGCCGGTCCAGCTCAATCTTCCGATCGACGAGATCTTCTGCTGCGCAACTCTGATAAAACCATTGGGGAGCTGGGGTGAGTACGACAAGTCATACTCAGCAAACCGGATATACACAATCATATAAGATGTAAAATAGAAATGCTTTTCGAAAACAAAATGTGGTTAAAGTATTTAAGCAGATTAAAAACGCATGGTGCCACATATGAAAGTAAGTTTCCCTACCCGGGAATCACAGGGGTGAAATTCACACTTTTATACTCTGCAGAGGGGTACTCCGACATCGACAGTCTTGACTAGGTTGCGCTAGTCAAGCGGTGTTCTTATACCCGCTAAGACCCGGACACTCGACCTACGATGCCGGTCGCTCCTACGGATCCATCACCGACACGTTCCCGAACGAGGCCGTCCCCAGCGGAGAACACAGACAGTCCCATACCTGAACTGTGACCGGTACAATATGTTTACCTTCATAGCACCAAGTTTGCTCTTATAAAAACATGTATCTCTCAAGTTGATCACTTTCTATCGATATTCGCGCTAATGCCCGATTCGTACCGGTGGCTCCAGCGGATCCATCACCGTACGTACACCGGCGGATTAACCCACGAATATCTCATATCCCATATCAAATACTAAATCATGTATTTTAGCAGCAAAACCTACTTTACAAAATATATAAGAGGGTATAAAGCAGCTTGCACGATTAAAGAAAACCCATGTCGATAGTTTTTGCATAGATCAATGCTCCTCGGCTCAAAAGAAAACCAATAGCGAGTACTAGTATTGGCCAGAACTATAGATCAGCCCTCCTCTGCGATTAGGAGCACACCTCGTGCTCTAAGATCTAATCGCAGCACCTCGTGCACTAAGATCCATCGCACATACACCTAAGCCCACTCTCTCTCTCTAACTCAAACTAACAAGATCGATCTCTCTCTGGCTTGCTCTCTATTTTCTCTCTGCTCTAACTATCACTGTCTTGATCTGGCCGATACGTGGTGTGTGAGAAATGCAGCAGTGTTAACCTATTTATAGGAGGCGGTAACAGGAGGCTGCACCGTCTAAGTAACTAAATATCTAGCTGCGTGCAGATGCTTCGGTTCTAAGGTACTAGCTACGCATCGCTCATTCACGGGTTAAATGCCATGCACGAGCCCACGCAGGAACCAAGGGATGACTCAGCTATTTCTACCTTAAAAAAATCTCCCGATCTTTCTCTGATAGCAAGCCACATCACATCTTCTTGTCAAACAATTCACGTTAGCTAATCACACATGCATGGCTAGGTAAATCTGTACATGCACGTACCGAAGAGATCCATCCACATGCATTAGTAGTACTAGTAGTTAGCTCAAATCGGTACATACATGTATTAGCACTAGCTAATGGAAATGTACGAGATACATCAGGTTCTAATTTAATTCTTGCAAGCATATATTAACCTCCACTTTTAAACACTAGATATTATCTAAACAAGATAATCAGCAACAAAATAACATTAAATTTAAATTTATAAACAACCTATAAAAATGGGGTTATCACATCCTCCTCACCTTATAAGAATTTCGTCCTCGAAATTCAACACTTAAATCTACCAAAACAATTTCTCATTTGTCTAAACTTGCTTAAAACATGATGTAAACTAAGCTAGGGAGTAATAAGTAGGGCAGAAAAATATAAGCAAACATTTGTAACCAAGGAAACAAAACCTAAATTAACATCTTGCAAATTTTATTTTTCAAACAATACCTATGTCAAAACTAGTTCACCAAGACAATTTTGAAATCAAGCCACAACTATCGAACTTTTTTTTTTACTTGCACGAAACTAGAAAATATTTCAATCGATTGACACAAAAACTAGGATCTACCCTTTTTGCCCGCGTACCTAAACCTAGAGCTCGATACCACTTTAACTCGTCACGCCCCGAGACGAGTGCGGACGAGACAGCCGCCGCGCGCCTATAAACCGAGAGGCTTATACTCGCGCAAGGCTAAAAATGCAGGCGTAAACCAGCACAGTGGATCTCGAGAAACTCATCTATTCATATTTTCTTTACAATTACACAAGAATTACAACTAGATTCTCTACATCGCTTCCCACCGGCGGTCCAGACTCAATCTTCGATCGACGAGATCTTCGCTGCGCAACTCGATAAAAACATTGGGGAGGCTGGGGTGAGTACGACAAGTCATACTCCAGCAAACCGGATATACACAATCATATAAGATGTAAAATAGAAATGCTTTTCGAAAACAAAATGTGGTTAAAGTATTTAAGCAGATTAAAAACGCATGGTGCCACATATGAAAGTAAGTTTCCCTACCCGGGAATCACAGGGGTGAAATTCACACTTTTATACTCTGCAGAGGGGTACTCCGACATCGACGAGTCTTGACTAGGTTGCGCTAGTCAAGCGGTGTTCTTATACCCGCTAAGACCCGGACACTCGACCTCATCGATGCCGGTCGCTCCTACGGATCCATCACCGACACGTTCCCGAACGGAGGCCGTCCCCGGCGGAGAACACGAGACGAGTCCCATACCCGAACTGTGACCGGTACAATATGTTTACCTTCATAGCACCAAGTTTGCTCTTATAAAAACATGTATCTCTCAAGTTGATCACTTTCTATCGATATTCGCGCTAATGCCCGATTCGTACCGGTGGCTCCAGCGGATCCATCACCGTACAGACACCGGCTGGATTAACCCACGAATATCTCATATCCCATATCAAATACTAAATCATGTATTTTAGCAAGCAAAACCTACTTTACAAAATATATAAGAGGGTATAAAGCAGCTTGCCCGATTAAAGAAAACCCATGTCGGTAGTTTTTGCATAGATCAATGCTCCTCGGCTCAAAAGAAAACCAATAGCGAGTACTAGTATTGGCCAGAACTATAGATCAGCCCTCCTCTGCGATTAGGAGCACACCTCGTGCTCTAAGATCTAACCGCAGCACCTCGTGCACTAAGATCCATCGCACATACACCTAAGCCCACTCTCTCTCTCTCTAACTCAAACTAACAAGATCGATCTCTCTCTGGCTTGCTCTCTATTTTCTCTCTCGCTCTAACTATCACCTGTCTTGATCCGGCCGATACGTGGTGTGTGAGAAATGCAGCAGTGTTAACCTATTTATAGGAGGCGGTAACAGGAGGCTGCACCGTCTAAGTAACTAAATATCTAGCTGCGTGCAGATGCTTCGGTTCTAAGGTACTAGCTACGCGTCGCTCATTCACAGGTTAAATGCCATGCACAGGCCCACGCAGGAACCAAGGGATGACTCAGCTATTTCTACCTTAAAAAATCTCCCGATCTTTCTCTGATAGCAAGCCACATCACATCTTCTTGTCAAACAATTCACGTTAGCTAATCACACATGCATGGCTAGGTAAATCTGTACATGCACGTACCGAAGAGATCCATCCACATGCATTAGTAGTACTAGTAGTTAGCTCAAATCGGTACATACATGTATTAGCACTAGCTAATGGAAATGTACAGATACATCAGGTTCTAATTTAATTCTTGCAAGCATATATTAACCTCCACTTTTAAACACTAGATATTATCTAAACAAGATAATAAGCACCAAAATAACATTAAATTTAAATTTCTAAACAACCTATAAAAATGGGGTTATCACACAGAGTGTAATGAACCGTGACCTGTCACTCCCTGTTCCGGGATATGGAACTGCGAACGCGGCCGGAAAGGAGCTCCATGAAGTTCTAGTAAACCGGTGAAGGCTGACGGACATAGTTCTTCTGAATAAAAGCAACCTCTTGAAGAAATGATTATGAAAACCTGCATTGGTATTAGACTTTCTGGTCTAATGCCGTAGCTAGTGCATTAAACACCTCTTTCCTATAATGAACTTGTTGAGTACGCTCGTACTCATCCCACTCTTAAATCCCCTGCTTAGATATGGAGGCATCGAAGGAGTATCTACAGTGCAACTCGAAGGTCGAGGAGTCAACAACTACTTCAAGAGACAAGACCCTGTCAGAGGAGTCAGATACCACATACATCAAGGAGAAAACCTAGTTTAGCCATAGAAGGGAACTAGTTTCCTAAACCTAGCTCCTACTTAGCTAGAATCTATTCTTAGCCTCTTTAGCTAGTTAAATACTCTACAAATAGAGTTCGTGTTAGGATTAGACTACGAGTCGTTCTTCTAGAGTTTATTTGCAGATTTACCTCATTGTAAAGTAGGAGGCTATGATAATCTTATGTAACAGAGTCAATGTTGTAATTCTATAGACATGCCTTGGACCCGCATATGTTTCGTTGTACCACTCGAGCGATATAATACTAGTGGAACGGTGTTTCATTGGTGTTATATCAGACTTGCATACTACACCATGCAGTGGTATGCCGGGTCACCACAGTTGGTATCAGAGCAAATGCTTTGACCCTAGGATTAAAACCCTTTAAAGGAGACCTATAGGATTGGTAGTGTCTATAGGAAGTTGTCTTAGCTAAACCAAATCTTATTATGACTTGAGATGGATATTCACTTGAGGATAATCCTGACACACTTTAGTCAACATTTCCTACCTGTCTTTCCTAAGTAAAGTTAGTTAGCTAATCCCAAACATGTAGTACACCATGAAGTTCTTAAACAATAAATGAGTAGACCCCAGTTGGTATACAATACATGGTAGTCCAAAGAGAGGATACAACCATAAGGAAGATATCCTATTGGAAGTTGTGTACCAACACATGTTATGATTAAGTAAGAGTTATCCAGACCCGTAATAAGAGTAATACCAAATAATGAAGATAGGTGTATAAGAAAAATATCCTGTTAGAAGGTGTAAACCAATACAAGTAATGGGCAAGTAAATTATCCAAACTTGTAAAACAACTGATAGTAAGGGATGAATATAAGTTAGTATAGACCATGATGAGTCAATCATGGGAATAAGGAAGAGAGATAGAAATAATATATGTCTACTTACATAGTAGAATTACTAATCATATAAGATTCACCTGAGAATCATTATGTGATGGAATAGAACATCATAAACAGATATGAGGAGAATAATAAGAAGCCAGTTGTTCAACAATAGTGCAAGAATTGTGTTCCCAAAACCATGGGAAGTGTGCCAAGCACATCATGACCATAGTCTCATGATAAGTACAAACACTTGGAAGTATAGGAGCTATATTCCAACGGTTATGTATTTAGAGTAGTGATGTCAGAATCTAGATATACCATATGAAGTAGTCCTCAACATAATGAAAGTTAAGTAGTACTTCCAAAGAAAATTAGGTTAACCTTAACTATCCTAGACCACTTTTGTTTCAAGTTTATCTCATTGCAAATGTGCAATTAAGGTAAAGGTTGAGACAAATAGTAGAATTCCCTATATTCGTGCTAAGTATCACGATATAAACCTATATTATGTGGTGTTATATACTACACATCTCAGCCTGATGTTTAGAGATGTCTTACTCAACTATTATATTCAGGCTTATGATGATGTGTATTATAAACACAAAGCTGAATCTTCTTGGATTTCATTGGATTTTCATTGGTTGACTAGATCCATACATGAAGTTGGACTTTGATATGCAAGTGCATGTTGCTATATCAAGTTCTTACTTGATGTTATAGATCTAGAGGGTAATGGTATTTGTGTGAGGAAGTGACGAATTCTAAAGATTCTGAAGACAAGAGGAAGGTTCATCAGCAAAAGAAAGTAAAGTTGTGGGAAGTAACCACAATACTCTGAAGGAAGTACCAACCAAAACTCATGCTTTACCTCAACAGAGGAGTACTTTAGTACATATGAAGCATGAAGGTGAGAAATATGATGACTGTGGAGTAGTATAAGTAGAACCCTAGTCATTATGGAAGAGGGAATGCATGGGAAATCACTTAGGATACTATAATCATAGTGTTAGCTAGTGGTTTTTCCTGCAAAATAAACCCTGAATGAAGGAAGGTGATATATGAAATCATAGCAGACATAAGAAGACCATAGTCGATATCAGAAAACCACAATTGGTATAATATCAATACTGCGAGATAAAGTAGAAGATGTCTCGTCCAGTTGATCAGAACCTATAATAGATTTTTTAGATATCAAATAGCCACAGTTGGTATAATAACCACAGCTGGTATCAGTTGGTATTACAAATAGTCCACGATTTAATTAGTTATAACAAAAGTTTGTGAACCAAATAAAAATCTTGTCAGCCAAATAACTAGATCTATAATCATTTAGTTGAAGGATTCACATTGGATGTCCACAATTGAGTGGATACCACCACAAAGTTTCTTCGCAAAACCTTAGAGGAATATAAATTATAAACAAGACCTATACCAATATTCTAATCATAAGTCCAAGGGTTGGAAGAAAAGGAGTTGAAGACCATAAGAAAACTCTAAGGGGTAGAGTAAAGATTGAGCTGGATGTACAATAACTCAATACTTTGAGCATAATAGAAGAAGAAGGTCTGAACTGAGAGGAAGTTCGATCTTATTTTCACAAGATTGTTGAACACTACTTTCATAAGGATGTCAGACCAGAAGCCGAGGTTCATACCTCGAGGACGTAAGAAGTGGATTATAATTTGAGCAAGTAAGTAAATCTACTCAGAAGTACGAAGGCTCAAGTAAGTTAAGCATAAAGAAGTTAGACGAAGAAAATACCATAGACCAAATACAGCTCAAGAAGACCAAAGACCGAAGGAAATTGACCATACCAGAACCACAGACTAATAGAATGATTCTTTTCATGGAACCTAAATAACCCAAAATAGTTATAGGTATCAACTATAAACCATGATGGGATGGACGAAATGATTCTAATCCATTCTTAGAGGAATAAACCATCATAATCATTTCCATGTTAAATACCTTACTTAGTACCATTATTGCAGTTTTGGTACTAAGGGGAAAACAAAGACCTATTTTATCAAATAGGAGAATGTTATCCAATTAGTCCTCAATAAAGACTGCCAGGACAAGAAGAAGTCCTAATCATTGAATCTTCAATGAAATAGGAAACAAGATTATAATAGTTGGAAGAAATCAATGAATCAAAGTAAGAACCATGGTTCAGAGACAAGTATTAATAGATTCCAGAAAAAAAATCATAGAACTGGAAAAAGAAAATAATGTTCAGAGACAAACCCTAATGGATACCAGGAAGAATATGGACAAGAGATATATTCAATTATATCTAGAGAGAACATTACGGAGTTCGAGAAAAGTCGTAGTCTGCACAAGTCAGATCCCCATTCCGGAAACGTGAGAGAGATCAAACTTCGAGGACGAAGTTTAGTTTAAGGGGTAGAGACTGTAATATCCCAGGTATTGGGGTTACAAAAATAGAGGAAACAGATGTGTGCATTGCATTCATGCATAGAAAATGCAGGGAATTTTCGCGCTTTAAAGTAAAACAGATCACGATGAACTGAAGTTTCACTTGACCTTGGTGGAATTGAAGTAGCTCATCAAGTCAAGCGCTATAAACCTCAATGTGACTTTGCTAAAACCTTGTTTTGGGTAGAGATGATTTGATCTAATGGGTTAGATCAAATGGAACTAAAACCAACACAACAACACTTTATTCAATGATCAATTGCTTGATCTTATGAAAGCTCATAACATGGTATTCTTTACCATAACATCTAAACAACTATTCAATTGGAAATCAAGTAACAATAAATGGAGAAACCATTCTTCACTTATATTTTCCATGTCTTAAACAAATAAATAGTCCTACCATTAACCTCATGGTATTTCTAGAACTAAACTCTTGAACTTAACACCAACAAAAGCTTATCATTAAACCCTAGAGATGGGAGAGGTATATAACCATTAAAGAGATAAGAAGCACACTCTAAATTATTAATACTTAAAAGTTAAGCAACTACCTTGAGGTACAATTGAATTCACTTTAAAACTAAATACCAAATATAGCAAAACACAAGGACCTAAGTGCATAAAAGTCACACCTTCTAATTTCAATCATAACTTATTAAATATGTGGAATATCACAAAACTAAATTCGTTTACATTACGAATTATAGTTCAAACTATTTGAATAAAATAAACTATGAGTATTTTGAAACTCATATGATCATGCCTTGGTGAAATCAAACATCACCATTCAAAATTGGGGTATAATCCTTATCTTTGATATTTTGATCCCAATAATAATATAAATACAATCACATATGATATAGTGACTCAACCACAAGCATAAAATCATTCACGAGATATTTAGTAACAAAAGCCACTTGGCTATCCAAAAATAAATCACATGAGAGGATAATCTCAATGCCACATAGGATGAAAATATCTACATAGCTTGAATCCTAAGCTATGCCACCTCATACTTTAAGGATTGATATGGATGAGAGCATGACAACCAAGCACCTTACTCATCCAATTAAAGCAAGAGTCATCCACCCATGTGTCATGTTACTAGAGCATGCCCAAGCCTATAAAAAGAGCCTCCCACTTCATCCATTTCATCATCTTGCACCTTGATGCAAGAAGACCAACACATTGAGCCACTCCATAAAATAGTTAGGATCAAGATGAAGTAGCTAGGAGGTGGAGGCATGCCACAAGATGCAGGTTTATCAGATTTCCTGAAGAACAAGCTACAGAAGCTAGTAAGGTAGAATTCTTAGGCAAACCACATATTTAGTTAACCACATCATCATTCCTTGAGTAGAACCATAGGCTTATACCCTAACCTTATCTTGTGAACCACTTGGTGATCACAAGTAGAATTCTACCACATATACATTCCACTCATTCTTCATCTAAGAAACATAAGCAAAACCTTAGAGTAAAACTCCATACTTAAATGGAGAGAAATCATTCATTCATATGACCAAAGTTAACTATAAAAAGAACTAGAATCAATATAGTTACTTCAATGATAAATTGAGGTTAATAATAGAAGTTAATTGGTGGAAGATAAAACCAATTCTAAAATCCTTAGTAATTAGAGAAGCACATGAAATATTAAGCAAGTAACCATCTTATCATGGTTAGGGAGATTAACCCTAGCTCATGCAATATGGTGTCATCTCATCTCACAACCTAGAATTAAACTTCAACCCTAGTTTATGTATCACTATGGTGATCATAATATAAACCTAGGCCATAATTGAGATTCCAAACCATATGCCATTAGGTAAATAACATTAGAACCCTAGTATTGCACATTAATCAAGTCTTATGCTTCAATTCTTGAACATAAGAAAAACCTTGTGAACCATATGTGTAGTAATCAATCATTTATCCTTGTAACCAAAGATCAACCATGATTGAAACAATACTTACATAAATACTTTCAAATATAATGATAAGTATTAACCTTAACAAGGAGTTTATCATAGATACTCTAAAACCCTAATATATTGGTGCTCACATATAATCATGTGCAAGTGACCAATTCCCTAAATTGAAACCAAGTCTTAATACCACCTTTAAAATACTTTGAGTTCAAAGTATCAACTCTATTAATCCAAATAAATTGATTCACAAAAGTGGTATGAAATCCAGATGAGGACCTAAATTCATGATTAATTGATATTTTGAATAAGCCTAAAAATATGGAATATACTCAAAAATAAAACCCTTGTTCTAAATAGAAGGAATGGTGTAATAATCATTGTTCTACAACTTAATCAAATTCAACCCACTCAGAAACCTGCAAATGAATTAGGAATTCAAATCAGATTCAAATTGGAAAGAAATACAAAATAGAAAATTGAAAACGAGAAAGAAAAAGAGAGAAAAGGACTTACCTAGCTTACCTGGCCGCAGGAGCCCACCAGCAGCCCAACAAGCACGGGCCCAGCACAGCCCAACCTGGCCCGTGGTACCCCTTCGTCTAAAAATAGCTGGAGGAGCTCGTCCTCATCCTCTCCTCCCGCATGCTGGCCAGCACGACGCCGTGCCTCTCCTCCTCTCTCTCGCTGTCGACCTCCCCTTGCTCGATTGCGTGACGAGGCGAGTTCTGGAGCCCTATAAATAACCTAGACGAAGACTTAGCTCCGATTCTTCCTCTTTCTGTTCCGTTTCGCCACATGCCGAAACCCTGGCCGCCCCAGTCCCCATCACCGCCGGCGACTGAAGCCTCCCCGAGCCGATCTGGGCACACCAGCGTGACCGCCGTCCTCGACAAGCTCAGCCCACGAGGGGAATCGAGCTGAGGTGCCCGAGATCGACGCCAACACCATCATCTTCTCCGGCACCGGCAGCTACGAATTCCGGCGAACGAGGCCACCTCCGACCTCGCCGTCATGCGCATCATGCTCATGGTGAGCCACTGACCCTCCTAGCATACATAGCCCGCTTGATTGCGTCCCCTAGCTTCGCCGCAACGTGCCTACCGTGAGCTCTGCCGCTCGGTTCCGCCGCCGGCCAAGCTCCGACGACCATAGCGGGGCGGCGCCACCACCAATCGGTTCACCTCGTCGTCCTCGTTCGTATGAGCACACACACGCACTCGCGGAAGCCCTCTAACGCCGGCGCCGTCCTTGACTGGCCACCGGTGGTGCACTTGGTTGCCACGTTGGCACCACGTGGTAACCAACGTGGCCATAGGCCCACCAGTCAGCCTCTCTGTGTAGGTTCAACCGTGTACCATTAGCCGTTTTTCATTTAAATCTAATTCCAGAAAATTGCTGCAACTTTAAATAAATATAGAAAATTCAAATTAACTCAGAAAAATATAAATAAGACATCAAAATTCTTAGAAATGTAAACTCTCTCCAATAAAAATATAATATGAAATTTTTATTTTTAATAAAAATTTAATTATTTTAAACTCATTAATTAAGTCTTCTCTTTTATACTTGATTGAATTAAAATTCAATAAATAAGGAAAACTTCAAAAATTAAAGAGAAACCAGTAAAGAAATAAAGAACACTCTAAAACTAATTTCTTTATTTATTATTTTGTTAAATCCTTATTAGAGGGATTTAAACTCTAATTAATAATTACCTTAATTATTAAATTGTTTAAAAATAATAAAATGCCAAATTCAATATTATTTTTATTCCCAAATTTTTAATAACTTCAACTTTAAAATGAAGTTATTAATCTTAGAACTAGATGGTAATTAGAAAACCCTAATTCCTTATTGTATGATATTACAATCATATCATTCCATGTAAAACCTAAAACCCTAAATTCAATTAGGAACCCTAGCTCTATTAATCAATATGAACTCTTAATTGTTTCTAAACCTAAACCCTAGGTTAGAACATGTGATCATAACACTTTGCTTTCAATTCATAGAACTATAATTAGCAATTAAATGTTTGCCATGCCACATAGAATTTAAGAGCCCTATAATTTAGAATTCCATTATGCATACCTATCCAACCTAGAATATCAAATGGGTCAACCAAATCTAAACCCTAGCTCCTATCCTTAGAATTGTCACTCTGAATTATCCATGCTTAGCATCACACCATTGTGATGAACCCTAATGGCAAATATGCCAATTTTGTGCATCCTATACCATACACACTAAACCTTATCAATGTTAGATAATTATCAAACATCCTATTTAGGACCCAACCATTCTTTACTTAGGGAATTAAATAAAAACCTAAACCACCTCAACCCTAATTGATATACTTCTTATTATTTAATAAGTGTGTTCTTCAAAAGTTATTCTTTTGAAGAAAATAAGGAATAATCATCAACCCTGCTTATAAGGACCTATTAACTCTAGCGAGCTATCACCGACAAGATGAACCAATCCTGATAGCAACCTTGTATGAATAATTGCTTAGGATGCCTAGGCTTAACTCAACCTCACAAGCCCTAGGTGTTGATGAATCCAACTTTGTTGGGATCCATCTACTACTTACTCCAGAAGCAGTAGAAACCATAGTAAACCATAGAACCCCACAACCCTAATTATCATACTTGTTCTTTATTAAAGAACATGTTCTTCAAAAGTTATTCTTTTGAAGTATATGATAATTAATCATTAACCATGCCATGTAGTGCTAAAACCAACCACTATTCATTACATGTTAGGATTATACCAAATGTTATAGTTGTGTGCCATTAATATTATTGATATTATATACTGCATCACCTATTCATGATACCATGTAATCACACCTGAATAAGAACTTTGTTTGTGAACCAATCTAAAAGTACAACACACCCTAAACAAATCATTTCAATTCACTAATCCTAAATCATCGGGGTTAAGTCACGCTTAGAGTGATTGCATCTCATACTTATGCATTATTGCATCCTTGCCAATCTTTTAAACATCGCCCTTACCGGACGATGATGCTTTTTCAGAATTTGGAGTTATTGCGTATCGAAGACCTTGCCTGCATAATCTTACAGTCAAGAAAGGCAAGTTCATCACTTGCTCATGTCATTTGAGTATTTCTATCAAATTACTTGCAAAGTATTATGGTTATCACTATTGCACAAAAATCAAAACCACTACTTTCATAACTATGAATATGACTAAGTGGTGGGCAATGGAACCATGGATTGTGTTGATATGGTGGAGGTTCCATTGCACGGGTTTATATCCATCTAGGATTAAACAACAAATGTCGCCAGATGATTCTTGTGCCGTAATACCTGTGTTAACCATAAGATCCGGAGTGGGACGGAGTAGTCAAAAGTGTTTCCACCTCTCGTTCATCAACGGATGCGCTTACCGTAGCAGGTTGTGTCTGGCGGAACAACCGGAGGGTGGGGATCCCATTCTAATTCCCCACGGTAAAGCATTGCTTGCCGTAGCAGTTGTGTCTTGCGGAACAACCGGAGGGTGGGGATCCCATTCTAATTCCCCACGGTAATGCGGTCTATGATGGGTTGCGGCCACCGGCGTAGGAGTGTATGGTAAGAGCCCAGCACTGTTGTCGTGGTCGGGGTCCACCCTGAAATTACGGGAATAATGGAACCGACGTGGACCCAGGGTCGGCGCATGCAACAAAGGGTGGGTGTTCGAGGTAGCGGAGGAACATGATTGGCTAGACCTTATACCGGGCCTCACACCAAAGGAAGTGTGGACGGGTCGCCTCGGTTGGCACCAAGGTTAAGATCTCTTATGGGTAAAGCAACACACCTCTGCAGAGTGTAATGAACCGTGACCTGTCACTCCTGTTCCGGGATATGGAACTGCGAACGCGGCGGAAAGGAGCTCCATGAAGTTCTAGTAAACCGGTGAAGGCTGACGGACATAGTTCTTCCGAATAAAAGCAACCTCTTGAAGAAATGATTATGAAAACCTGCATTGGTATTAGACTTTCCGGTCTAATGCCGTAGCTAGTGCATTAAACACCTCTTTCCTATAATGAACTTGTTGAGTACGCTCGTACTCATCCCACTCTTAAATCCCTGCTTAGATATGGAGGCATCGAAGGAGTATCTACAGTGCAACTCGAAGGTCGAGGAGTCAACAACTACTTCAAGAGACAAGACCCTGTCAGAAGAGTCAGATACCACATACATCAAGGAGAAAACCTAGTTTAGCCATAGAAGGGAACTAGTTTCCTAAACCTAGCTCCTACTTAGCTAGAATCTATTCTTAGCCTCTTTAGCTAGTTAAATACTCTACAAATAGAGTTCGTGTTAGGATTAGACTACGAGTCGTTCTTCTAGAGTTTATTTGCGAGATTTACCTCATTGTAAAGTAGGAGGCTATGATAATCTTATGTAACGGAGTCAATGTTGTAATTCTATAGACATGCCTTGGACCCGCATATGTTTCTGTTGTACCACTCTGAGCGATATAATACTAGTGGAACGGTGTTTCATTGGTGTTATATCAGACTTGCATACTACACCATGATCAGACTTGCATACTACACCATGCAGTGGTATGCCGGGTCACCACAACTAACACCGGCTCCCAAGTCACATAGAGCAGTTTTAACATAATTATTCTTAATAGAACAAGGAATAGTAGGTATACCTGGGTCGCCCAACTTCTTTGGAACTTTGCCATTGAAAGAGTAATTAGCAAGCATAGTGGAAATTTCCTCATTGGGGATTTTCCTTTTGTTAGTAACAATATCTTTCATATACTTTGAATAAGGAGGC
>NW_025900876.1:0-34915 GCF_022539505.1 Lolium rigidum | reverse complement strand
AGACGTTATCTCTACCAGCAAGGTAAATCATCCCTCTTCTCTTTTGTTTACACACGTACTTTAGTTTTATTATGGATGACACTCCCCCAACCTTTGCTTACACAAGCCATGGCTAACCGAATCCTCGGGTGCCTTCCAACAATCTCATACCATGGAGGAGTGTCTATTTGCAATTTAAGTTGCTTACTGATAAATCAGGGCAAAACATGTGAAGAGAATTATTAATGAAAGTTGATTAATTGGGGTTGGGAACCCCGTTGCCGGCTCTTTTTGCAAAATTATTGGATAAGCGGATGTGCCACTAGTCCATTATGAAAGTCTGTCAGGAGTAAATGACAAGATTGAAAGATAAACACCACATACTTCCTCATGAGCTATAAAACATCGACACAAATTGAGAAGCATTTTGAAGGTTTAAAGGTAGCACATGAGAATTTACTTGGAATGGTTTGAAATGCCATGCATAGGTATTTATGGTGGACACTCTGGAATAACTTGGTTTTCAGGGGTTTGGAAGCACGAGCAGCGTTCCCGCTCAGTACAAGTGAAGGCTAGCAATAGACTGGGAAGCGACAATCAAGAGAGCAATGAATCGTCATAATCATGCTTGCGACAAAATAAATTAACGGAGGCATAAAAGTGATACAAGAACTCTGAGGTAAAGTAAATCATCGAGGCTTAATTGACTTTTGTTCAGTCATATGCATGCGTGAGCATGTGCCAAGTTGATTCAAGTGAATTATTCAGAGGAGGATACCACAATGTCATATCTATCTATGAATAAAGCAATGCAAGCAAATATTTATGACATGCTACTCATATTAATAAATTGGAGCTAAACATGAGAGATCATGAACTACTAGACTTTCTTAAATGACATATACCTCACATGAACCAACTAAGCATGCTCACATGGATGAGTATATGTACAAAAATGAAAACAAATAGAGTTCATACCAGCCTCTCACCACAGATCGAATTGTCGTAGATCGTCATCATTGCCTTTCACTTGTGTAGCTTGAATAATATGGAATGAAAGCCAAGCTCCAACCACCGAAGACCACTGAACTCCATAATGAACTTTACAAAACCAAAGAAGAACAGCAAATATTTTTGGTGTTTTCGAATTGGAAACAAGAACAAAAGGAAACAAGCAAACAAAGCAAAATCTTTTTGGATTTTCTTATAGCAAACCAACGATAGCAAATAAAGCAAAATAAAAGCAAGAAACCAAAATAAACAAATGGTAAAGAGAAACAACAGAAATATTTTTGGTCTTTTTGTGTTTTAGGAAAGAAACAAAGCAAAAACAAGAGAATGAAAACTAAAAGAGTCACATAAACACAAAGCAGCAGAAATTCGTCAAACTTGACAGCAGTACAGTAATCGATTTTTAAGAAATTCTTCCGCTGCTCAGCTCGAAAAGTGTTCAACTAATGAAAGTTAGATAACAACCTGGGGAACATGCACAAAAATTGGCTTCGCAAAATAACGTTTTTGAGAATTTTTTTGGTATCAGTCCAGAATCTGTTTTCAATCAGCACTTCCCCAAATATCATCTCCCTCTTATTAGAAAACCACTTTAAGAAGCTAAACAAGTATGTACAAGTATCCAGCAACTATAATATGCAAAGAATGAGTGATGCCGGTATACCTCCCCCAAGCTTAGGCTTTTGGCCTAAGTGGAGATCAATCCCATGGTGCCCATGAAGTAGCACCTCCGTAGTACGACGAAGATGGATCCTGTTCTGGGTATGTGCTGGAAGAAGCACCAGGATACGTGACGGTGTAGTCGTGGGAGGGCTCGGCGTCCTCGGAGTCATGCTGCTGGTGGAAGCCATGTATCTTCAGCTGCTCATCCACCTCCTCCTTAGAGCGCGACCATGGTTTCCTGTGAATACTGAACAAATCTGGCTGCGGCAAAGGGATTTCCCTCTCTTCCCCGTCAGCAAACAACATTCTATAGACAATATTATCTAAACTAGAGTCGGTTGTAACAAATTGATGACTCTTCATAGCAGCAATATCAAGCCTTATAGGAGTTAATTTCACATCAGTAGGGTCAAGAGGAAGATCTAGATATGCTAACATGCGTGAGGCAACAATTCCTCCAAAAATAGGCCCCTTGTTAGACAGACGGCGAGCAACAAGAGCACCAAGATGATAAGGTGTCTCTCCAGTAAGTGCAGCAACTAAGAAAGCAAGATGATAACTAGAAATATTGCTAGTGTTCTCCCTACCAAGAATGCTAGTAGCAAGATAATAAGCGAAATATTTAATGGCAGGGAGTTGAATGTTTCTTATCTTGCCGCGTTGAATGGTGCGACAATCATCATTGGTGACTCCTCGATAGAGCTCCAGCAAATCCTTGGGATTGCTCTCGATCTTCTTTGCTGTACCTACAGGGGCAATATCCAATGCAGTACAAAAATCCTTCAACTTCATAGTGATAGGATTACCATAGATCCTGAATGCAACTGATGGTTGATAGTGCTTGTTGTTGAACTGAAAGCTCTCAACAAAGATTTTAGTAAGCATGTAGTATTGATCCCTCTCGTCCTCCATATAGGCGGTTAAGCCCACATTACCGACGAGGACCAAGAAATCATCCAGCAACCCTGCATTACTCAAAAAGTTATAACATGGAAAAGATGAAGCGTTAGGGACTCCATTGTCCTCTTCGGCTTCGAAGCTCGGTGCGATGACATCCTCATTATAGGATCGTCTAATCCGAGTGGATGACCTTGAGGGCCTCCCCGTGCTTGTCGTCTCTCTTTCAAACACTTCTCCAAAGTTATAGTTATCCATCTTCCTTTTCTGAAATTTTTCAACAAACATTATAAAATTTGATTTGGTGACATATAATTGAGGGAAACTACTATAGGAACTTGCTAGAGTACTAAACATGCATCAAAACTAGTTTTTACCACTTAGAACAAGCATGCAAGCTCACTAAACATGTTACCTACAGCAGCAAAATATTCAAGATATACTCAACCAAACAAAATTCTACTTGGATAATCGGAGGAGTCACATACCGGAGAGCAAATGTGCCAAATTTCAGACAGAAATCTGGGCTGAGCAAAGAGATCGAGAAATCTTGAGCTCTTGAGCAGAAACGCGAGTGAGAGAAAGTGAGTACGAGTTTTTTCGGGAGAGAGAGTGAGATGGGAGGAAGAGATGAGTTAGTGGGGCAAGGAGGGGCCCACACAACAGGGTGGTGCGCCCCCTTGCCGGCCGCGCCGGCTGGTGGGGTGCCACCCGGGGTGCCCCACCGGTCATCCCCGGGTGCTCCCGAGTGCCTCTTCGAAAAATAAGACCAACGGTATAATTTTTGTGAATTTTTGAAAACTTTGAAAAATGCACATTTCGGGTATTAAATTTATTATTACTGGGCAGAAAAAGATTTTGAAATCTCTAATTAACTAAAGAACTTTGCAAAACAAAAGTGCTACAGCAAGTAAAACAAGTGGAGGAAGAAAGAAATGTTGTTTAGCTCTTCTATGCATATAAAATGTATTTGTTAACAAGGTTGATCAAGTCTTGCTACCAAATAAATCTTACATGACATAAGAAGAATTAAACCTCAAATCAATCATGTTACCTTGTATTGAATTGATATGGATCCAATCATAATACTTTGATATCCTTGTTTAGGCTCATATATAGGACAATCAATAGCTCCCACTTTGATAGTTCTCAAATTAGAAATTGTATTAACTCCACATACTTTATCAATCCTCTTGGGAAAATAAACAGTATGCTCCTTGTCATCGACATTGAAAGTAACTTTTCCTTTATTGCAATCAATAACAGCCTCTGCGGTGTTAAGAAAAGGTCTCCCAAGAATAATAGACATATTATCATCTTCGGGCATTTCCAACACAACAAAATCAGTTAATATTAAGCAATTATTAGTAACTTGAACAGGAACATCCTCACATATACCAACAGGAATAGCAGTAGATTTATCAGCCATTTGCAAAGATATATCAGTTGGTATCAACTTATCTAAATAAAGTCTCTTGTAAAGAGAAAAAGGCATAACACTAACTCCTGCTCCCAAATCACATAGAGCAGTTCTAACATAATTATTCTTGATGGAACAAGGAATAGTCGGTATACCTGGGTCGCCAAGCTTCTTTGGAACTTTGCCATTGAAAGAGTAATTAGCAAGCATAGTGGAAATCTCCTCATTAGGAATTTTCCTTTTGTTAGAGACAATATCTTTCATATACTTTGAATAAGGAGGCAATTTAATAGCATCAGTCAAAGAGATTTGCAGGAACAAAGGTTTCATCCAATCACAAAATTTATTATAGTGTTCTTCTTCCTTTGATTTTAGTTTCTTAGCAGGAAAAGGCATTTGCTTTTGAACCCAAGGTTCCCTTTCATTACCATGTTTCTTAGCAATAAAATCTTCTTTAGTATACTTTTTATTTTTAGCATGCTTTTCAGGTTCATCTTCAACCTCTTCTTTATCAGAAGCATCATTCTTATCATTATCTTTATCATGTTCATTACCACTTTCAGTTTCAGCATCGGAAATAGAAATACTATTAGGATCATTAACAGGCTCAGAGGATTCTACAACAGTTTTATGTTTCTTTTTCTTTTTCTTAGATGGAGCACTAGTTTCAGTTCGTTGAGAATCTTGTTCAACTCTTTTGGGATGCCCCTCAGGATATAGAGGATCCTGAGTAGAAACACCGCCTCTAGTTGTTACTTCATAAGCATGTTTTTCTTTAGAATTATTTTTTAACAAGTCATTTTGCACTTTAGTGAGTTGATCAATTTGAGTTTGAACCATATGAAATTTTTTAACAAGCATCTTAACATCATTGGAGGTTCTCTCCACAATACCATGCAATTCACTAATAGCTCGAGAATTTTCCATTAAATGATTCTCTACTCTCATATTGAAATTATTTTGCTTAACAATATAATTATCAAACTCATCTAAGCATTGAGCAGGAGGTTTTGAATACGGAATATCTTCCCTAGTAAAGCGTTCAAGAGAGTGTACCTCAATCATGGATGAAGGGGGAGTGATCTTACATAAATCTTCTATAGGAGGTAAATTCTTCACATCTTCGGATTTAATACCCTTCTCTTTAAGAGATTTCTTGGCTTCCCTCATATCTTCATCATTTAATTTAATCATACCCCTCTTCTTCAATATTGGTGTCGGGGTTGGTTCAGGTGTAGACCAATCATCATGATTGCGGCCTATTCTAGCCAATAATTCTTCAGCGTCGTCTGGAGTTCTTTTCCTGAAAACACAACCAGCACAACTATCCAAGTATGCCCTAGACTCAATGGTTAGTCCACTATAAAATATATCAAGTAAATCATGCTTTTCCAAATCATGTCCAGGCCGAGCTCTGATAAGAGAGCAAAATCTCGCCCAAGCCTCAGGCAATTTCTCTCCATCTTCCTGGTCAAAATTATAAATTCTCTGCAAAGCAATATGTTGAGCACTAGCAGGAAAGTATTTCCGAAAGAAAACATCAAGCAAATCTCTTGTACTATCAATAGAATCAGGAGGCAAACTATTATACCAAGTTTTAGCATCATCCTTTAATGAGAAAGGAAAAATTTTAGCAACAAAATAAGTACGCTTCTTGATATCATCAGAAAACAAGCTACTCAAAGTTGAAAGCTCATTCATGTGTTCTACAACACTTTCTTTTTCAGTACCACAAAAAGGTGTTTTCTCAACAATAGATATATGAGATAAATCAAGAGAAAAATCATAATCCTTATCCTTAATGTTTATAGGAGATGTGACAAATTTAGGATCAGGAGACAGTTTATATCTAATAGTATGTTGTGCAAGAAGCTTTTTAATATTACTTGTACCAGTAGTAGCATTGCATTTATCAATAAAATCATCATCAAGTTCTACATAATCTTCATCAAGATCATCACTAGAGTATTCAACAGACTCAGGTGAATTAACAGGTGTAGCAGCATTTTCATTAGGAGTTTCAGTACTTTCCATTTGTCTAGACCTAGCAATTGTAGCATCTATGATGAGGTCTAAGACCCCGTGTGTGGCCCGATCTTGCGGATTGACGTCGAAACCAAAGGGGAGATGGGAAAACGCGAGGAACACGAAGAACACGGCGATGAACACGAGGCACCCCGAGACTCACGCACGCACACCAACCCGATACACCCGATGCTTACCTCCGTGGCTCGATGGACCACGCCAATAGAATCTCCGTGGAAGAGACACGCGGTAGAATTCCCGGAGAGAGATTGGGATTGGAGAGGAAGAGCTTGGGGAAGAAGAGAGAGTAACAAGTACTAGAATCTCCTTCAACAAGATCTAAGTCAACAACCAAGGTGCCTTGATTACAGAGGGATGATACCCAAGGGAGACTAAGCTCAAAGTTAGGGTTTGAGTTCAAAACAAGTCTAAAGAGCTAATGAGGGGTTCCAGCTACTTATATAGTCACACACAGCCAGCAAGGGCGAACAGGTACGCAAAAGGATAAGTTAAGGCAGTTTGGTGGGGCACCCTCGTCAGGTCCGGTTTGGGATCCGGTCAGACCGGGCCTGGGACCGGGCTGTCCGGTCATGGGTCCGGTATGACCGGGCCTGGGACCGGGCGGTCCGGTCATGGCTCCGGTCGACCGGTCGGAAACCGGATTCCTGCGAGGTTTCCGGTCGTCGCCCGGTACGAGGGAGCTGGTCCGGTTTCCGACCGGTCGACCGGGCCTGTGACCGGGGAGTCCGGTTGTGGGTCCGGTCCGACCGGGTCCTGGACCGGCCAGCGTCCGTCTCTTCCTTGGAGCGCTTCGAGCGACGTCGGCTCCGGCTCCATGATCATCTCCATGTCCAGCTGCTTCTCTCCCTCCCTTGATCTTGGCGCCTCCTCCTCTCCGAGGTCTTGATGCGCCTTGTACCTAATGACACATAGCACGTCGGCATGAGGTAGCAATCCATCCAAAGGGGTACCAAGATCAAGGGTAGTGAGGAGCGAGTTCACCTCATCATGTAGAGCCTTGGCTCGGGCTCGTGTCATCGGTCCACTTGGGGGACTTGTTGGTCTTGGTGTGGAGGTGACCGAAGGCCACCCCGCATCATCTCCCCCCCCTTGGGAAAGAGTCGTCCTCGACTCTTGCTCCTCTTCATCTTCATGATATGGCGATAAGTCCGACACGTTGAACGTGTTGCTCACCAAGTACTTGGAGGTGGGGATGTCGATGACGTAAGCGTTGTTGTTGATGCGTTTGAGGACCTTGAAGGGACCGTCTCCTCTTGGCTTGAGCTTCGAATTGCGGTCATGAGGGAATCTTTCCTTCCGGAGGTGGATCCAAACGAGGTCGCCTTCCTCAAAGATGCATTCCTTCTTCTTGGCGTTGAGTCTTGTAGCTTGATGAAGCACATGTTCTTGAATGGTATCTCTTGTCTCTTCATGAAGTTTCTTGACGGCGGCGGTGCGCTTGTCGAAGTCCATGTTGATCCGCTCATGAAGTGGGAGTGGGAGCATGTCGAGTGCCGTGAGCGGCTCAAACCCGTAGACGACCATGAAGGGACTCCTTGATGTAGTCGAGTGCTTGGCGCGGTTGTAGGCGAACTCCGCGTGTGGAATGCATTCCTCCCATGACTTCAAGTTTTTCTTCACGAGGATGCGTAGAAGGGTGGAGAGGCTTCGATTGACCACTTCCGTTTGGCCGTCCGTTTGCGGGTGCGAGGATGATGAGAATAAGAGCTTCACTCCAAACTTGGCCATGAGTGACTTCCAAAGATAACTCATGAACTTGACGTCTCGATCCGACACAATGCTTCGCGGCACTCCATGTAGGCGAACGATTTCCCGAAAAACAACGAAGCAATGTGTGAAGCATCATCGCTCTTATGGCAAGGTATGAAATGAGCCATCTTAGAGAACCTATCCACTACCACAAAGATTGAATCATGTCCATGTTTGGTGCGAGGCAATCCTAGTACAAAATCCATGCTAATATCCGTCCATGGTGCATAAGTGATGAGGACATCCCATCTCTCGATACAACCGCTGTACCTACAGCGACACAAATACAAGGACCAATCACTCGAGCTCGTGCCAAACAACTGAACTATCAGGTACTTTCGTTTCTTGGAACTATTCCTCACATACACGAGAATATGATGCTGCCTAAATCAGATATGTTTGTTACTCTTAGGAATGATGGACCAAGCATGGATGAGGAGGACAAGCATTGGAGCATGATCACACATGGAGGAGATGGCAGCAAGCACTTGAGGATTGAAGATGATGCCACAAGTGGAGATTTCAGGACTTTGAAGCCACCATAAGAAGAGATGAAGACATGGACGAAATATAGAGTTCTCCACTTCATAATTTCGTCCATAGCATAATATGGTGCTGCGTCACCTTTAGTTTTGGGCCAGGCCCATGTCATTTTCAGCAGGAATTAAGTCAGCCACTTTTTAGAGTCCGTATTGAAGGGGGAAAGGCCTTCTAGGGTTTGGTTCGGCCACCACATGTATGGCTGGCCGAAACCCCACCTTTTCCTCCTTTAAATACCCCCATAGCCGTCACGTTTAGACTTGGATTTTGATTAGACTAAAAGTTAGCCATTGCTGCAACTCTCGTGTACTTCTTTTGAGGCCAACGCCCAGAACAAGACCGACTATTCGGAATCCCACCTTATTCAATAAAGCTTTCATCTTTCATCCGCAATATTCTGATTGCATCATTAGTTCTTACTTGTTCTCGATTTCAGGTAGGAATTAAGACCCTCGCCGGTCAGGCTGATCGTGCATCCGCAAGATCAGTAACTCCCGGAGATTGTCCTAGCGATTGCATTGGCGCACGAGCTTTGCACGTGTAGTCGGATCGTCAAGCACGAACTCCACCAACAAATCGACGCTATCATACTCTCATCGAAAGATCGGCCACCTTTGCCCTATCAATAAGGTATAGGCAATGGCGTATAAAGACCATAGGGATTAGAGGTAGACTTAGCTTGTAAACAAGTCGTGCACCGGCGGCAAAGGCGTTCCACGTCGCGGTACATTCTTGGCCAATAGTAGTGGGTCGAGAGCATGGCATAAGTCTTCTCTCTTCCGAAGTGACCCATGAGACCACCTCCATGTGACTCTTGCAAAAGCAATTTGCGAAGCGAAGACTCGGGAATACAAATCTTGTTAGCTTTAAACAAGTAGCCATCATGCAAATAGAAATCATCCACTCCTCGTGCAATGGAGCATTTCTCAAAAATTGGAGCAAAGAAAGAATCGGAAGTATAGAGTTCTTTGATCTCTTCGAGTCCCAAGACATGAAAATCCAAGCGAGTCAACAAAAGGGTGTTTTTGCGGGAAAGAGCATCCGCCACTACATTGTCCTTGCCCTTCTTGTATTTGATGACATACGGGAAGGACTCAATGAACTCAACCCATTTTGCATGACGTTTGTTTAAATTGTGTTGGCTTTTCAAGTACTTCAAAGACTCATGGTCGGAATGAATTATAAACTCTTTCGGCCAAAGATAGTGTTGCCAAACTTCAAGAACACGAACCAAAGCATAGAGCTCCTTGTCATATATAGGATAGTTGAGGCGTGCGCCATCTAACTTCTCACTATAGTATGCCACGGGTTTGCCCTCTTGCATAAGAACACCACCAATACCAAGCCCACTTGCATCACACTCAATCTCAAAAGTTTTGGAAAAATTTGGAAGAACAAGAAGGGGAGCTTCGGTAAGGCGTTTCTTCAACTCATCAAAAGCATTTTGTTGGGCTTTGCCCCAAACAAACGGAACATTCTTCTTGGTAAGCTCATTCTGATGTGGCCTAAGGGCTAGGATGTGCCCAGATCCCACGAATTTGACCAAGTGAGTGGATGAATGAGATGGGAAAGGGGAAGAACACACACAAGATCCAAATACAAACACACACAACCCAACACAAACCAAATTTACTCCCTTGGTAGGTTAGACCAAGCCAATAGAACCACTTCTTAGAGAGACCCTTGGGTAGAATCTAACAAGTGGGAGATTGGTGAGGAGATCTCAACTAGAACTTGGATGAGAGAGGGGTAGCCTTGAATCATCCATGAAGAGTAGAAATCACTCAAGAGTGCCTTGATACAAAGGGGATGAAACCCTAGGGAGACAAAGCTCATCTTCATGTTTAAGCTATCATCTTGTCTAACCCTAATTTGGGGAGAGGAATGAGCTATATATAGGCCCAGATCCGTCCAGGGGTAAAAGGGGCATTACAATAAAGTAGTGGTGACCATAGATGATAAATAGACGGCTGAGATGAAGTTGACTTCGATGGGGCCGGCAGTGCCGGCGTGCTCGGGGCGGCAGTGCCGGTGGGGCCGGCAGTGCCGGTCTTTCTTGGGCGGCAGTGCCGGCCATGGCGGCAGTGCCGGCCCGTTGGGGGCGGCAGTGCCGGCCTTGTCGTGGCTGGCGGCTGGAGCCCTTTTCCTTCTTCTTCTTCTTCTTCTTCTTCCATGAACCATGTGGCTTCCCTCTCCTCGGCTCCTTGACGCTCCCTTCGGTTCCTTGACGAGATTGGTACCTAACGACATATAGACATAGGCATGAGGTAGCAATCCGTCCAAGGTTATGTCGCGGTCGCCCATAGAGAGGAAGGAGTTCACCTTCACATATATGGCGGGGGTTTGTGTTGTTGGTTCACTTGGGGAACTCCTTGGCCATGGTGTAGCGTCGACGATAGGCGGGGCTACATCATCTCCCCCCCCTTGGGGAAGAGTCGTCCTCGACTCTTGTTCCTCCTCACCGACGGTGTAGTCCATGACGGGTGTCCCATGTTGTTGTAGAGGGATAAAGTCGCGGTCGAAGAAGAGCTTGGGGAAAAACAACTTGCAAATGGAAAGCTTGTGGATGCCAATTTTGTGATCGGCGAACAAGAGGCTCTCAATCAAATACGAAGCATCAAGTCGTTTCTCCAAGAGGCATTTGGCAAAAATGGGAACCAAAAGAGTGTCGATGTATCCAAAATGTGGTATGGCAAAAATTTGTGCATGTAAGAGTTGTAAGGTGTCAAAAATGGGGATTGTGGTATTGTCCCAAACAAATGGAACAATCAAAAGGCAAGTATCGGCGGCAAAATTTTGGGCAAAATTGTTATGTGCAATGGCAAAGCGATGGAGACTTTTAGCTTGGGAAATTATGGTTGGCGTGAGCCAAGTATGGGTATCCTCAAGTGTCGAAGAATCCAATGCAAATGCCATAGGTGAAATGAGAAATCCGAAGAAGAGCAACTTTTTTTTTTGTGACATGTGGCACAAGATGCATAAGGTGTCTCTCACATGTATGACATGGTCCTTGAGAATCTCGGAGTGTATGATGATATCATCAAGACATACAACAACCATTGTGCCAACAAGATATGTCAAGATGTGTTGCATAAGAAGCAAAAGAGGTGACGAGGCATTGTTCCAAACCGGAAGCTCGACAAGACAAGCCGGAAACACACGAGGGCGAAGGCGTTTGGGAACATACCCTTTGGCGTGAATCCCATGGGTTGGATCATGTATCTCGTCCGTGTTGGGGTAGCTCTCAATTGCGCGTTTCGTGAGCTCATGCTCCGTAGCGGTGGAAGTTGTCATGCGGGTACCTATACACACAATAGAGAGAACAAAAAGCGTGTGTGCATGGTAGAGGAACACATCATCCATCATGATGTTCCATGACTTGTGCACATCACCATTAGTGTCAATCAAGATAGTATGAAATGCATGGCGATGGTGCATATGGCAAGAAGGTGCATTCATGGCATGTGGTAACTCATGATCATCAAAAAGTGAGAAGGCTATGGGGGCCATCTCGTGGACAATGAAATAAGCATTCTTGCATACCAAGCATAAGAAAGAGCAATTGTTCGCAATCTTGGATGCAAGGATCATGGAATAGTGTAAACATGTGGGGCAAAGCATGCGGAAGCTAATGTCATCCTTGTCATTATCATTGCAAGCAATACATGGTAAAGAGCAAGTGGTCGACATATTGCAAGCAATGGTGGAAAAATTGAAGCTCTCATAGCATGGCATGGTCATGTTATCACAAACTTTCACTTCCACATGATCAACAATGTTATCAAGCAAAGTATCGCATGGGAAAATGAAAGTAGCATGTGACGTAGCAAATGTATCATCAAGATCATGCATGCACTCATAAGTCATCATGTCCACTAGTGGGATCATGGCATCATCAACACCTATGTTGTTACCTTTGTGGGCCGACTCATTTGAGGTAGGTGTTGTGGAAGTAGGAGGATCCATGTGGTCGACATGTCCATCTTGGAGCAAGCATGGTGAGATATCATCATCTTCATGCACCATGTACATCGTCTCCATGAGCGGGAACTCGTCCTCCGTGGAACCTAGTGCAACATAAGAAGACACAAACGAGGGAGAGGTTAATGTGTTAGCAAAAGCGATGTCCTCCATGGACCTATCATCTACCTTTCTCAACTCACTTTGTGTATCACTCATGTCCTCCAATTGGAAGCACTCAAACTCACATGTGGGGTGGAAGTCACTCAACTCACTATCACTCTCGCTCAAGTGGGCTAAGTGGCTCTCATGCTCACGTGGGATTGGTACTAACTTATCAATCAAGCATATGGGAGTAGGCTCGACTTTCTCATCTCCATGCGCCTCCTTGGTTGAAGGGAAAATCCCATGCTCAACCATCTCAACTCCATCGCCTCCCAAGTCGTCCTCCATCGTGGTCGCCGTAGTGTCGTGGAGAGCTAGGCTCGGATCCACATCATCCTTGAGTTGGCCTTGTTGATCTTCATCTTGAAGTGTGGGCGCTAACGGCTTCTTGGTGGCTTGGGCTTGTAGCTTGTCGAAGTAGAGCGTCTTGGCACTTGGCGTTGTGCATTGCCATGCCACGTGACCCTTGGCCTTGCACACCTCACATAGGAGATTGGGACATTCCCGTGGAGGGTGGCCTTGTTGCTTGCATTTGTAGCATCGGAGTCCATAGGCATGTGACGAGGTAGGGGCCATTGTGGTGGTGGCACAAGAGGTGGAAGTCGCCTCATGAGGAAGGTATGCGCGATGTGCACTTGCCGTCCTTGTAGTGGTGGACACCCTATGATGGTGTTTGTCGCCTTCATGTCGAGGCTCTCGTCGTCGTGCTTCATCACCATGTCTTGATGAGTGTCGTCGAAGATCCTTGGGGGATGTTGGTCGATGGCGATCATGAAGTGGCTTGTGGCGGTGAAGCTCATGTGGTGACGTATGTCGATGTAGACCATGAGGTGGTGGTGGTCGACGACTATCATGAGATGGTGTGAGTCGATGACGGTCCTTGCCATGCCGAGATGATGGCTCATGCGACTTGGAATGTTGCTTGCGGCGCCTTGTGGAGCTTGGAGAAGAGTGTCGATGACGCTCATGATGGGGACGCTCTTGATGATCCATATGATGGTGCCATCGTTGAGGTCCTCTATCTTCATATGTAGCTCCATTGGCCAAGTAGGGGTATGTGGGCGCCTCGGCGTTGTTCAAGGTGGAGTCGAGGTGAGGTTCCGCCATGGTGTCGATGTCGTAGTCGTGGCGGTGCTCCCCCATGACGTCCATGCTTGATGAGCCATTGTCGATGTAGAGCTCGTCGAGGTCGTCCTCAAGGTGGTGCTCCACCATGTCGTCCATGTTGGCGATGCTTGCGGAGCCATAGTCGGTGTAGAGCTCCTCGATGTCGGTCATGTTGGTGATGCTCGCGGAGCCATAGTCGGTGTCGAGCTCCACATGTTCCTCCACATCCGCGGTGCTTGAAGAGGAATCCTCCTCGAAGTGCTCCGTGTACTCCTCCATATCTTCTTCGTCGCTATACATGTTAGCACGACAATAGCTATATGGTGGGTGTTAGTGGAGAGACTACCTTCGGGTCTTACCTTGAAGTGATGGAATTGGGTCAACTAACGATACCGAGAGCAAAATGATTTGTGTTGGGGTACACACACAAAAACACACGCAAAAGCTAGCAAATATGGTGGTAGGTGAGGAATGGTGGAAAGCCAAAAGTCAAAATCCGAAATCAAGTTTGTTGTTAAGAGTGGGTAAGCTCCAAAAATCAAATGTCCAAATGGTGATCACGGAAACACGAATGATGTGGAACTCACACACGAGATAAATGGGGTTAGTGCGACCAAGGAATGAGCGGAAAAGTGTAAGAACCCAAAAGTAAGGGTGCTCGGTGTCACACTAACACAAGAAGAGATCAAAGCTTTGGTTGCAACTTGAGAGACAACAAGATTCACACGCGGCCTCTCTTCTCTTCTCTCTTTTGCTTAAAAGCTTTTTACTCTTTTGTATATGGTGGCACTTGCACTCTTTTGTATCTATGGTGGCACTTGCACTCTTTTGTATGTATGGTGCCCTTGCACTCTTTTGCTCTTTTTGTGCTTTTCCGGCTTTTCTCACTCTATGTTAGCGTTAGCCTCGCTTTTGCTATTTTGCCACACGAGTCCTTGCTTATAAGCTTGACTCCACACGACACACACACCTCACAATCGGGGCCACGTGCAATGTCTCGCAACACTTGATAAGCAATGCTCGATAGGATAGGTCGCAAAAGGAAGAGGGGCTACAAGGTGGGGAGCAAGTTATACCTAGATGAAAATGTTAAGCGGTGTCGGAACACACAACTTGCGATGATGGCGACGATGGTGTCGAGTTGCGCCGGAGTCCGGGGTGCCGAAGGTGTCGCCGCGGTGTCGATGTAGACGCGGAAGCTTGATAGACAAACCTTGCACTCCAAAACGGAAACCGAGCAAAATAAGTCAATGCCCGAAAATTTGGGTCACGACGAGCGATCGAAGTGTCAAAATTTTGGAGTCGGAAAATTTCGGAAACGGTGTCAAAATTAGAGTCACTATGAAAAGGGATAACTGTGAAAGTTTGGGGTCAAACGGGCGCCGGAAAGTTGTCAAAATTTGGGGCAAAAATGTGAGTCAGAATGGAGCGAAACCGAAACGAGCATGTTTGTACGGGGCGGCGGTGCCGCTATGGCATGGCCGGCAGTGCCGGAGTGTCGCGCGCGGCAGGTGCCGGTTTGGTGCGGCCGGTAGTGCCGGTTTGGGCAGCAGCGTGGAGGTGGCCTGGGCGCGCTGCAGCTTGGTGGATGCTGGGCAAGGTGGGCGATGCACGGCCGCGGCTGGAGCGGAGCTGCTGCTTGGCTTGCTTGAGTGGTGCAGAGGCGCGGGGGCGGAGTGGTGAGGCCTGGTGGTGCTTCAGCTCGAGCTGGCCCGGAGCGGATGGCGTGGAGCAGGAGCGGGCCGGCCAAGGTGAGCGGGGCGAGCGTGGAGGCGGCCCTGGGACTGGCGCGAGCGCGAGGTAGTGCTGCGGCTGCACTTGCTGCAAGATGGTCGCGCGCGGGCGAGGCTGGAGGTGGAGCGGCCGGGGCGGCTCGTGCGCTGCTGCTCGAGCGGATGCGGGCGGGCGTGGTGGTGTGGCGCTGCTGCGACGCGCTAGCTGGTGGCGGCGGCGGGCAGGCCAGGGGCCAAGGCGCAGGCTTGGAGCGGAAGGAGCGCGGCGCGGCGGCGGCAGTGCCGCTGAACAGGAACCGGCAGTGCCGGTGGGCACGGTAGTGCCGCTGAAACAGGGCCGGCACTGCCGGTCGAACACGAACTGGACGAACTGGACGAACACGGGGGCGGAAAATTGAGCAGAAAATCGTCGATTCGTGGAGAAATACAAGGAATTGGACAGCGAAATTTGGAGGGGATGTAGATCTACCATAGGAACACGAAATCCATGGATCAAAACCACTCAAAACGCAACAAAATCCAGATCTGACCAAAGGCAATTTAGGGCTATTTTTTGGGGATTTTTTGGAGAAAATTTTTGGGGCGAATTTGGGTGGATGGGGGTCAAATCCGGGCTAACCAAGAGCTTCTGATACCATTTGATGTGGCCTAAGGGCTAGGATGTGCCCAGATCCCACAAATTTGACCAAGTGAGTGGATGAATGAGATGGGAAAGGGGAAGAACACACACAAGATCCAAATACAAACACACACAACCCAACACAAACCAAATTTACTCCCTTGGTAGGTTAGACCAAGCCAATAGAACCACTTCTTAGAGAGACCCTTGGGTAGAATCTAACAAGTGGGAGATTGGTGAGGAGATCTCAACTAGAACTTGGATGAGAGAGGGGTAGCCTTGAATCATCCATGAAGAGTAGAAATCACTCAAGAGTGCCTTGATACAAAGGGGATGAAACCCTAGGGAGACAAAGCTCATCTTCATGTTTAAGCTATCATCTTGTCTAACCCTAATTTGGGGAGAGGAATGAGCTATATATAGGCCCAGATCCGTCCAGGGGTAAAAGGGGCATTACAATAAAGTAGTGGTGACCATAGATGATAAATAGACGGCTGAGATGAAGTTGACTTCGATGGGGCCGGCAGGTCCCGGCGTGCTCGGGGCGGCAGTGCCGGTGGGGCCGGCAGTGCCGGTCTTTCTTGGGCGGCAGTGCCGGCCATGGCGGCAGTGCCGGCCCGTTGGGGGCGGCAGTGCCGGCCTTGTCGTGGCTGGCGGCTGGAGCCTTTTCCTTCTTCTTCTTCTTCTTCTTCTTCTTCCATGAACCATGTGGCTTCCCTCTCCTCGGCTCCTTGACGCTCCCTTCGGTTCCTTGACGAGATTGGTACCTAACGACATATAGACATAGGCATGAGGTAGCAATCCGTCCAAGGTTATGTCGCGGTCGCCCATAGAGAGGAAGGAGTTCACCTTGACATATATGGCGGGGGTTTGTGTTGTTGGTTCACTTGGGGAACTCCTTGGCCATGGTGTAGCGTCGACGATAGGCGGGGCTACATCACATTCAAAGGGCAAGCGATGGTGCTAAAGTCTTTCACAAAGCGGCGGTAAAACCCGGCAAGGCCATGAAAACTTCGGACTTGGCCAACATTTGTAGGAGTAGGCCAATTATGGATGGCCTCTACCTTGGAAGAATCAACTTCAATTCCATTAGCGGAAACCACAAAGCCAAGGAAAACCAATTTGTTTTGAGCAAAGGTGCATTTGGGGAGGTTAGCATAAAGCTTTTCATGACGCAAGATGCACAAGACTTCTCTCACATGTTGCACATGGTCCTCGAGACATTTGCTATAAATGAGAATATCATCGAAATAGACAACCACACTCTTGCCAATGAGAGGACGCAAGATGTGATTCATGAGGCGCATGAAAGTTGATGGAGCATTGGATAGACCAAATGGCATAACAAGCCATTCATATAGACCAAGTTTGGTCTTGAATGTCGTTTTCCATTCATCACCAATAGCCATGCGGATTTGGTGGTAGCCACTATGCAAATCAATTTTAGAGAAAATGGTGGCACCACTAAGTTCATCAAGCATGTCATCTAAACGCGGAATGGGATGGCGGTAACGGACGGTAATGGCATTGATGGGGCGACAATCCATACACATCCGTTGCATCTCATCCGGTTTAGGCACAAGAATCACGGGAACCGCACAAGGGGAAAGGCTTTCTCGAACGTACCCTTTAGCGAGGAGGTCTTGTATTTGGCGTTGGATCTCCTTTGTCTCTTCGGGGTTGGTGCGGTAGGCGGCACGGTTTGGAAGCGGAGCGCCGGGTATGAGGTCGATGCGGTGCTCGATGCCTCGAAGCGGTGGTAGTCCATGAGGGAGCTCGTCGGGGAAGACATCTTGGAACTCTTTCAAAATAGACAACAAAGACGAAGGAATTGTGGTTAAGTCGTTAGTCTCCGATGACGGTCCCTTGCAAATGAGGACGTAGTGCAATATGGTGGATGGGTTTGCTTGCACTTCTTTCCACTCGCTTTTGGTGGCTAGGAGGACGCTCTTTCGCTCACTCATGTATGGCTTGTGGCGCTCACTCTCCATTTGGTGGGTCGCTCCCTCACCTCTCAACTCACTATGGTGGGAGTGGTGTTGTGCCCTCGCTAGAGCCTTCGCATTGTCGGCGATGATTTGGCTAGGAGTCATGGGGCGCAACTCAAACTTCTTGTCGTTAACCTTGAAGGTGTATGTGTTGGAGAGTCCATCATGTATCGCCTTCTTGTCATATTGCCAAGGGCGGCCAAGCAACATGTGGCACACCGTCATGGGTACCACGTCACACTCAATAGTATCCTCATAAGGTCCAATCTTGAAATTGACGGTGACGGTATGTTGTATCTTGACGTTGCCCTTGTCACTCAACCATTGGATATGGTAAGGGTGAGGATGCTTGCGGAGAGTGAGGTGGAGCTTCTCACACAACTCGGTGCTTGCAAGGTTATGGCAACTTCCACCGTCTATGATGACCCCGATCGACTTGCCACCAATTCCGGCACGGGTTTGGAAGATGTTGCACCGTTGTTCTTCCACATCATGAGGTTGCGTAGTTAGCACCCTTGTGACCACAAATGAGGGACTTGGGTCATGCTCACATAGGAGAGGATCTTCTCCACTTTCTTGCTCATAAGCTTCTTCACTTTCCACGGCGGCTTGCACAAGGGCTTCATATTCATCCTCATCAAGCGTCTCGATATCACCATTCTCCATAGTGATCATGACCTTGGTGTTCTTGCATTCAAACGACTTGTGACCTTGGGTGCCACACTTGAAGCAAGTGACACTAGAGGGTCCCGTGGATGCCTTAGAGGAGGCGGTGGAGGAGACCGTTTGCTTCATGCGACTTTGGATAGTCGGCTTCTTGGATGTTGTTGAGGACACGTCGGCCTTGGCACTTGTTGATGTAGCCCCGCTCACCGACGACACTCCATCAAGACCAACTAGTCCCCCAAGAGGACCGATGACACGAGCCCGAGCCAAGGCTCTACATGATGAGGTGAACTCGCTCCTCACCACCCTTGATCTTGGTACACCTTTGGATGGATTGCTACCTCATGCCGACGTACTATGTGTCATTAGGTACAAGGAGCATCAAGACCACGGAGAGGAGGACAAGCCAAGGTCAAGGGAAGGAGAGGAGCAGCTGGACGCGAAGATGGACATGGAGCTGGACCGGAAGTCGCCCGAAGAGCGCAAGGAAGAGAAGATGGACGGCCAGTCCAGAATCCGGTCAGACCGGCCTCCTGACCGGGTCGCCCGGTCCACAGCCCGGTCTGACCGGCCTCCCGACCGGGCCGCCCGGTCGAAACCGGGTTTTGCGCTCGTGCCATCCGGGCCACATCCAGGGAACCAGGAGCCTCGTCCGGTTGCCGCCCGGTCCCAGGCCCGGTCAGGACCGGCCCGCCCGGTCACAGACCCGGTCTGACCGGCCTCCTGACCGGCCTGCACGACTTAAGTTATATTTTCGGCCCGAACTTACCTTTTCGGCCTGTGACGCCTTGTAAGACTATATAAGCACCCCAAGTACCCCTTTAGCTCTTTAGACTTGTTTTGAACTCAAACCCTAACTTTGAGCTTAGTCTCCCTTGGGTATCATCCCTCTGTAATCAAGGCACCTTGGTTGTTGACTTAGATCTTGTTGAAGGAGATTCTAGTACTTGTTACTCTCTCTCCTTCCCCAAGCTCTTCCTCTCCAATCCCAATCTCTCTCCGGGGAATTCTACCGCGTGTCTCTTCCACGGAGATTCTATTGGCGTGGTCCATCGAGCCACGGAGGTAAGCATCGGGTGTATCGGGTTGGTGTGTGTGCGTGAATCTCGGAGTTCCTCGTGTTCATCGCCGTGTTCTTCGTGTTCCTCGCGTTTTCCCATCTCCCCTTTGGTTTCGACGTCAATCCGCAAGATCGGGCCACACACGGGGTCTTAGACCTCATCATATGGTATCAGCAGCCTTTGGTTTCCGCGGATTTGACCCTCCACCCACCCGATTTCGTCCCTAGAAAATTTTCCAAAAAATCCCCAAAAATAGCCCCAAATTGCCTCTTGACCGATCTGTGATTTGGTTGCGTTTTGAGTGGTTTTGGTCCGTGGATTTGGAGTTGTTGTGCTTGATCTACTACTTCCCCAACTTTGAGCCTCCAATTCCATCGTTTCCCTTCGATTTGGTCGATTTGGCTTGGTTTTCGTGAAGAACAGGAGAGAGAAAGCTCATCCCGCGAAATCCGGTTGAGCAGCCGGTCAACCGGGCCCACGACCGGCCGAGCCGGCCCAGCACCCGGTCAACCGGGCGGCAAACCGGGCAAGCCGGTCCAGAACCCGGTCCGACCGGGCCTCCAACCGGGCGACGCGACGCCTCCTTCGACCTCGACATCCGGCGATCTCCACCACCACCACCACCACCATCACCACCACCATCGCAGGTATAACTTGCAGCTGTCACCTTGTAACCCCTCTTCCTTTTGAGATCTATCCCATTGAGCATTGCTTGTCTAGTGTTGCGAGACATTGCACGTGGCCCCGCATTGTGAGGTGTGTGTGTCGTGTTGAGTAAGGCACCCAAGCAAACACTCGTGTGGCAAGATAGCAAAAGCGAGGCTAACGCTAACATAGTGCGTGAAAAAGCCCCAAAAACACAAAAAGAGTGCGAGTAGCACCATACATCCATACATCCATACATCCATACGCCCATACATACAAAGTGTCCACGTGCCACCAAAGATACAAACGAGTGCAAAGTGCCAACATATACAAAAGAGAAAAAGCTTGTAAGCAAAGAGAGATACGAGAAGAGAGGTCACGTGTGAATCTAGTTGTCTCTTCCTTTGCAACCAAAGCTTTGACTCTCCTTGTGTTAGTGTGACACCGAGCATCCGCACATACAATTTTCCGCTCACTTTTGGTTGCACTAACCCCGCTTATCTCGTGTGTGTGTTCCACATCATTTTTCCGTGTTTATAGTGATCTTCGCATCAACTTTTGGATTTTCGGATTTCCACCACTCTTAACAACATACTCGATCTTGGATTTGTCTTTTGGCTTTCCACAACACTCGCCTAACACCATATTTGCTAGCTTTTGCGTGTGGTGTTGCGTGTGTTCCCGATACACTTGATCTTGCTTTCGGCTTGGTGGATTGCCTCAATACTATCTTACCTCGGTAAGAGTGCGAGGTAGTCTCCTTCCACTAACATACACAACATAGTTCTTGTCTTTGCATCATGGATAGGAGCGGAGATGAAGCAAGGGAGGGAGAAATCCTCCGCAACACCGAGAGGTTGGCTACTCAACACAACCTATGGACGCAACGCCAAGAGTTCAAGGAGCAACTCACTCTCTTCGAGACGCGCATCGATGAGCAATACGATGAAGTGGCACACAACTTCTCCGTTGTGAACCAAGACTTGGCTCTCCTTCGTGAAGCTACGGACAACTTGAATGGTCAAATGGCGGCCAATGATGCGAACATGGAGCGACGCATGGATAGCCTCGAGCGCGCCATCACCAACTTGGGTCGTCATCGCCGACACCGCTCTACTTCATCATCCTCAAGCTCATCACAAGACTACTACTCTCATGGTCACCGTTCGTCCTCAAGCTCCTCCTCAAGGCATGAAGACCATCATCGACCGCATCGCTCACATGCTCGTCATGAAGACTCTCGCTCCAACTCTAGGCGAGGAGAAATACATCGCCATGCTCGTCCTCAAGAACGTCCTCCACAAGATCGTCCTCAACCGGATGGTCATGCCCACCATGGGCGTGACGGCCACCCACATGACAACGTCTCCCACAACATGGAGCCACATGGTGATGCTCAAGAACATGAACATCAAGACCAACCGAGGCGTGATCTCCTCAATCATCCTCGCCATGACCAACGTGGAAGAGGAGAACCACCACATGAGCAAGATGAGAGGGCCATCTTTGGGCGTCGCCAACCACCTCGTCAAGATCTTCAACAACCTCGTCAAGATCTTCAACCACATCCTCACCGTGAACCAAGTGAAGCAAGTGTGCACCTCCAACACCAACCCAATGCTATGGTTGGCCGTCGAAGACCTCCTATTCCTCCTCAAGCCGCAAGAGATGAAGGTGCCCCTCCTAGGCGAAGAAACTTGGAGGATGAAGAGAACATGTTTGGAAGACTCAAGTTCACCATGCCAAAGTTCAAGGGAGAAGAAGATGCCGAGGCCTACCTCTCATGGGCACTCAAAGTGGACAAGATATTCCGCATCCACAACTACTCCGGTGCCAAGAAGGTGGCTATGGCATCGCTTGAGTTCGAGGACTACGCAAACACTTGGTGGGAGCAAGTCCTCACTCTTCGAGAAGAGAAGGGTGAACCTCCAATTGCCACTTGGGAAGACATGAAGAAAGAGATGCATGCTCGCTTTGTGCCCACGCACTACATGACCGACCTCTTCAACAAGCTCCAAAAGTTGAAGCAAGGTACCAAGACCGTCGAGGAGTTCTACAAGGAAATGGAGCTCACTATGATGAGAGCAAACATCCAAGAGTCCGATGACCAAACCATTGCTCGCTTCTTCAATGGCCTCAACTATCCCATCAAGCGAATTGTGGAGTTCCAACCTTACTCCAACATGGTTGAATTGGTCCATCAAGCAACGAAGGCCGAACGTCAAGTCATTGAGGACATCAAGTACTCCAAGGCCAAGACCTACTTCACCTCCAAGCTCGCTACATCGACTCCTTCTACTACATCAACTCCTCATGCTACAAGTGCCAAGGCCGACGTGTCCTCAACAACATCCAAGAAGCCGACTATCCAAAGTCGCATGAAGCAAACGGTCTCCTCCACCGCCTCCTCTAAGGCATCTACGGGACCCTCTAGTGTCACTTGCTTCAAGTGTGGCACCCAAGGTCACAAGTCTTTTGAGTGCAAGAACACCAAGGTCATGATCACTATGGAGAATGGTGATATCGAGACGCTTGATGAGGATGAATATGAAGCCCTTGTGCAAGCCGTCGTGGAAAGTGAAGAAGCTTATGAGCAAGAAAGTGGAGAAGATCCTCTCCTATGTGAGCATGACCCAAGTCCCTCACTTGTGGTCACAAGGGTGCTAACTACGCAACCTCATGATGTGGAAGAACAACGGTGCAACATCTTCCAAACCCTTGCCGGAATTGGTGGCAAGTCGATCAAGGTCATCATAGACGGTGGAAGTTGCCATAACCTTGCAAGCACCGAGTTGTGTGAGAAGCTCCACCTCAACCTCCGCAAGCACCCTCACCCTTACCATATCCAATGGTTGAGTGACAAGGGCAACGTCAAGATACAACATACCGTCACCGTCAAGTTCAAGATTGGACCTTATGAGGATACTATTGAGTGTGACGTGGTACCCATGACGGTGTGTCACATGTTGCTTGGCCTCCCTTGGCAATATGACAAGAAGGCTATACATGATGGACTCTCCAACACATACACCTTCAAGGTCAACGACAAGAAGTTCGAGTTGCGCCCTATGACTCCTAGTCAAATCATCGCCGACAATGCGAAGGCTCTAGCGAGGGCACAACACCACATCCACCATAGTGAGTTGAGAGGTGAGGGAGCGACCCACCAAATGGAGAGTGAGCGCCACAAGCCATATATGAGTGAGCGAAAGAGCGTCCTCCTAGCCACCAAAAGCGAGTGGAAAGAAGTGCAAGCAAACCCATCCACCATATTGCACTACGTCCTCATTTGCAAGGGACCGTCCTCGGAGACTAACGACTTAACCACAATTCCTTCGTCTTTGTTGTCTATTTTGAAGGAGTTCCAAGATGTCTTCCCCGACGAGCTCCCTCATGGACTACCACCGCTTCGAGGCATCGAGCACCGCATCGACCTCATACCCGGCGCTCCGCTTCCAAACCGTGCCGCCTACCGCACCAACCCCGAAGAGACAAAGGAGATCCAACGCCAAATACAAGACCTCCTCGCTAAAGGGTACGTTCGCGAAAGCCTTTCCCCTTGTGCGGTTCCCGTGATTCTTGTGCCTAAACCGGATGAGACGCAACGGATGTGTATGGATTGTCGCCCCATCAATGCCATTACCGTCCGTTACCGCCATCCCATTCCGCGTTTAGATGACATGCTTGATGAACTTAGTGGTGCCACGATTTTCTCTAAAATTGATTTGCGTAGTGGTTACCATCAAATCCGCATGGCTATTGGTGATGAATGGAAAACGGCATTCAAGACCAAACTTGGTCTATATGAGTGGCTTGTTATGCCATTTGGTCTATCCAATGCTCCATCAACTTTCATGCGCCTCATGAATCACATCTTGCGTCCTCTCATTGGCAAGAGTGTGGTTGTCTATTTCGATGATATTCTCATTTATAGCAAAAATCTCGAGGACCATGTGCAACATGTGAGAGAAGTCTTGTGCATCTTGCGTCATGAAAAGCTTTATGCTAACCTCCCCAAGTGCACCTTTGCTCAAAACAAATTGGTTTTCCTTGGCTTTGTGGTTTCCGCTAATGGGATTGAAGTTGATTCTTCCAAGGTAGAGGCCATCCATAATTGGCCTACTCCTACAAATGTTGGCCAAGTCCGAAGTTTTCATGGACTTGCCGGGTTTTACCGCCGCTTTGTGAAAGATTTTAGCACCATTGCTTGCCCTTTGAATGAGCTTACCAAGAAGAATGTTCCGTTTGTTTGGGGAAAAGCCCAACAAAATGCTTTTGATGAGTTGAAGAAACGTCTTACCGAAGCTCCCCTTCTAGTTCTTCCAAATTTTGCCAAAACTTTTGAGATTGAGTGTGATGCAAGTGGGCTTGGTATTGGTGGTGTTCTTATGCAAGAGGGCAAACCCGTGGCATACTATAGTGAGAAGTTGGATGGCGCACGCCTCAACTATCCTATATATGACAAGGAGCTCTACGCTTTGGTTCGTGTTCTTGAAGTTTGGCAACACTATCTTTGGCCAAAAGAGTTTATCATTCACTCCGACCATGAGTCTTTGAAATACTTGAAAAGCCAACACAATTTAAACAAACGTCATGCAAAATGGGTTGAGTTCATTGAGTCCTTCCCGTATGTCATCAAATACAAGAAGGGCAAGGACAATGTAGTGGCGGATGCTCTTTCCCGCAAAAACACCCTTTTGTTGACTCGCTTGGATTTTCACGTTTTGGGACTCGAAGAGATCAAAGAACTCTATACTTCCGATTCTTTCTTTGCTCCGATATTTGAGAAGTGTTCCGTTGACCGAGGATTTGATGACTTCTATTTGCACAAAGGCTACTTGTTCAAAGCCAACAAAATTTGCATTCCCGATTCTTCTCTTCGAAAGTTACTCTTGCAAGAGTCACATAGTGGTGGCCTTATGGGACATTTTGGTCGAGATAAGACACTTGCGATGCTAGCCACTCACTATTATTGGCCGAAGATGAAGAGGGACGTCGAGCGTCTTTGCAACCGTTGCACGACATGCCTTCAAGCTAAGTCTACTTCCAATCCCTATGGTCTTTACATGCCTTTGCCTATACCTCATGCACCATGGACGGACATTAGCATGGATTTTGTTCTAGGATTGCCTCGCACTAAGCATGGACATGATTCTATCTTTGTGGTAGTGGATAGATTCTCTAAGATGGCTCATTTCATACCTTGCCATAAGAGCGATGATGCTTCACACATTGCTTCGTTGTTTTTCGGGAAATTGTTCGCCTACATGGAGTACCGCGAAGCATTGTGTCGGATCGAGACGTCAAGTTCATGAGTTATCTTTGGAAGTCGCTCATGGCCAAGTTTGGAGTGAAGCTCTTATTCTCATCATCCTCGCACCCGCAAACGGACGGCCAAACGGAAGTGGTCAATCGAAGCCTCTCCTCCCTTCTACGCATCCTCGTGAAGAAAAACTTGAAGTCATGGGAGGAATGCATTCCACACGCGGAGTTCGCCTACAACCGCGCCAAGCACTCGACTACATCAAGGAGTCCCTTCATGGTCGTCTACGGGTTTGAGCCGCTCACGGCACTCGACATGCTCCCGCTTCCACTTCATGAGCGGATCAACATGGACTTCGACAAGCGCACCGCCGCCGTCAAGAAACTTCATGAAGAGACAAGAGAAACAATCCAAGAACATGTACTTCGTCAAGCTACAAGACTCAACGCCAAGAAGAAGGAACACATCTTTGAGGAAGGCGACCTCGTTTGGATCCACCTCCGGAAGGAAAGATTCCCTCATGACCGCAATTCGAAGCTCAAGCCAAGAGGAGATGGTCCCTTCAAGGTCCTCAAACGCATCAACAACAACGCTTACGTCATCGACATCCCCACCTCCAAGTACTTGGTGAGCAACACGTTCAATGTCTCCGACTTGTCACCCTATCATGGAGATGAGGAAGGCCACGAGTCGAGGACGACTCTTTCCCAAGGGGGGGGGAGATGATGTAGCCCCGCTCACCGACGACACTCCATCAAGACCAACTAGTCCCCCAAGAGGACCGATGACACGAGCCCGAGCCAAGGCTCTACATGATGAGGTGAACTCGCTCCTCACCACCCTTGATCTTGGTACACCTTTGGATGGATTGCTACCTCATGCCGACGTACTATGTGTCATTAGGTACAAGGAGCATCAAGACCACGGAGAGGAGGACAAGCCAAGGTCAAGGGAAGGAGAGGAGCAGCTGGACGCGAAGATGGACATGGAGCTGGACCGGAAGTCGCCCGAAGAGCGCAAGGAAGAGAAGATGGACGGCCGGTCCGGAATCCGGTCGGACCGGCCTCCTGACCGGGTCGCCCGGTCCACGGCCCGGTCTGACCGGCCTCCCGACCGGGCCGCCCGGTCGAAACCGGGTTTTGCGCTCGTGCCATCCGGGCCACATCCAGGGAACCGGGAGCCTCGTCCGGTTGCCGCCCGGTCCCGAGCCCGGTCAGGACCGGCCCGCCCGGTCACAGACCCGGTCTGACCGGCCTCCTGACCGGCCTGCACGACTTAAGTTATATTTTCGGCCCGAACTTACCTTTTCGGCCTGTGACGCCTTGTAAGACTATATAAGCACCCCAAGTACCCCTTTAGCTCTTTAGACTTGTTTTGAACTCAAACCCTAACTTTGAGCTTAGTCTCCCTTGGGTATCATCCCTCTGTAATCAAGGCACCTTGGTTGTTGACTTAGATCTTGTTGAAGGAGATTCTAGTACTTGTTACTCTCTCTCCTTCCCCAAGCTCTTCCTCTCCAATCCCAATCTCTCTCCGGGAATTCTACCGCGTGTCTCTTCCACGGAGATTCTATTGGCGTGGTCCATCGAGCCACGGAGGTAAGCATCGGGTGTATCGGGTTGGTGTGTGTGCGTGAATCTCGGAGTTCCTCGTGTTCATCGCCGTGTTCTTCGTGTTCCTCGCGTTTTCCCATCTCCCCCTTTGGTTTCGACGTCAATCCGCAAGATCGGGCCACACACGGGGTCTTAGACCTCATCACTTGTAGCATGAGGAGTTGATGTAGTAGAAGGAGTCGATGTAGCGAACTTGGAGGTGAAGTAGGTCTTGGCCTTGGAGTACTTGATGTCCTCAATCACTTGGCGCTCGGCCTTGGTTGCTTGATGGACCAATTCAACCATGTTGGAGTAAGGTTGGAACTCCACAATTCGCTTGATGGGATAGTTGAGGCCATTGAAGAAGCGAGCAATGGTTTGGTCATCGGACTCTTGGATGTTTGCTCTCATCATAGTGAGCTCCATTTCCTTGTAGAACTCCTCGACGGTCTTGGTTCCTTGCTTCAACTTTTGGAGCTTGTTGAAGAGGTCGGTCATGTAGTGCGTGGGGACAAAGCGAGCATGCATCTCTTTCTTCATGTCTTCCCAAGTGGCAATTGGAGGTTCACCCTTCTCTTCGCGAAGAGTGAGGACTTGCTCCCACCAAGTGTTTGCGTAGTCCTCGAACTCAAGCGACGCCATAGCCACCTTCTTGGCACCGGAGTAGTTGTGGATGCGGAATATCTTGTCCACCTTAAGTGCCCATGAGAGGTAGGCCTCGGCATCTTCTTCTCCCTTGAACTTTGGCATGGTGAACTTGAGTCTTCCAAACATGTTCTCTTCATCCTCCAAGTTTCTTCGCCTAGGAGGGGCACCTTCATCTCTTGCGGCTTGAGGAGGAATAGGAGGTCTTCGACGGCCAACCATAGCATTGGGTTGGTGTTGGAGGTGCACACTTGCTTCACTTGGCTCACGTTGAGGTTGTGGTTGAAGATCTTGACGAGGTTGTTGAAGATCTTGACGAGGTGGTTGGCGACGCCCAAAGATGGCCCTCTCATCTTGCTCATGTGGTGGTTCTCCTCTTCCACGTTGGTCATGGCGAGGATGATTGCGAAGATCACGCCTCGGTTGGTCTTGATGTTCATGGCCTTGAGCATCACCATGTGGCTCCATGTTGTGGAAGACGTTGTCATGTGGATGGCCGTCACGCCCATGGTGGGCATGGCCATCCGGTTGAGGACGATCTTGTGGACGAGCATGGCGATGTATTTCTCCTCGCCTAGAGTTGGAGCGAGAGTCTTCATGACGAGCATGTGAGCGATGCGGTCGATGATGGTCTTCATGCCTTGAGGAGGAGCTTGAGGACGAACGGTGGCCATGAGAGTAGTAATCTTGTGATGAGCTTGAGGATGATGAAGTAGAGCGGTGTCGGCGATGACGACCCAAGTTGGTGATGGCGCGCTCGAGGCTATCCATGCGCCGCTCCATGTTCGCATCATTGGCCGCCATTTGGCCATTCAAGTTGTCCGTAGCTTCGCGAAGGAGAGCCAAGTCTTGGTTCACAACGGAAAAGTTGTGTGCCACTTCATCGTATTGCTCATCGATGCGCGTCTCGAAGAGGGTGAGTTGCTCCTTGAACTCTTGGCGTTGCGTCCATAGGTTGTGTTGAGTAGCCAACCTCTCGGTGTTGCGGAGGATCTCTCCCTCCCTTGCATCATCTCCACTCCTATCCATGATACAAAGACAAGCACTAGGTTGTGTATGTTAGTGGAAGGAGACTACCTCGCACTCTTACCAAGGTAAGATAGTATTGAGGCAATCCACCAAGCCGAAAGCAAGATCAAGTGTATCGGGAACACACGCAAAACCAC
Organism: Lolium rigidum; assembly: GCF_022539505.1. Taxonomy (NCBI): domain Eukaryota; kingdom Viridiplantae; phylum Streptophyta; class Magnoliopsida; order Poales; family Poaceae; genus Lolium; species Lolium rigidum. Next base: position 6,000 of record NW_025900876.1, on the reverse strand, counting down.
ACGCAAAAGCTAGCAAATATGGTGTTAGGCGAGTGTTGTGGAAAGCCAAAAGACAAATCCAAGATCGAGTATGTTGTTAAGAGTGGTGGAAATCCGAAAATCCAAGTGTTGATGCGAAGATCACTATAAACACGGAAAAAGGATGTGGAACACACACACGAGATAAGCGGGGTTAGTGCAACCAAAAGTGAGCGGAAAATTGTATGTGCGGATGCTCGGTGTCACACTAACACAAGGAGAGTCAAAGCTTTGGTTGCAAAGGAAGAGACAACTAGATTCGCACGCGGCCTCTCTTCTCGTATCTCTCTTTGCTTAAAAGCTTTTTCTCTTTTGTATATGTTGGCACTTTGCACTCGTTTGTATCTTTGGTGGCACTTGGACACTTTGTATGTATGGGCGTATGGATGTATGGATGTATGGATGTATCGATGTATGGTGCTACTCGCACTCTTTTTGTGTTTTGGGGCTTTTTGACGCACTATGTTAGCGTTAGCCTCGCTTTTGCTATCTTGCCACACGAGTGTTTGCTTGGGTGCCTTACTCAACACGACACACACACCTCACAATGCGGGGCCACGTGCAATGTCTCGCAACACTAGACAAGCAATGCTCAATGGGATAGATCGCAAAAGGAAGAGGGGTTACAAGGTGACAGCTGCAAGTTATACCTGCGATGGTGGTGGTGGTGGTGGTGGTGGTGGAGATTGCCGGATGTCGAGGTCGAAGGAGGCGTTGCGTCGCCCGGTCGGAGGCCCGGTTGGACCGGCTCCTGGACCGGCCTGGCCGGTTGTCTGTCCGGTTGACCGGATTCTGGACCGGCTCGGCCGGTCGAGGGCCCGGTTGACCGGCTGCTCAACCGGATTTCGCGGGATGAGCTTTCTCTCTCCTGTTCTTCACGAAAACCAAGCCAAATCGACCAAATCGAAGGGAAACGATGGAATTGGAGGCTCAAAGTTGGGGAAATAGTAGATAAAGCACAACAACTCCAAATCCACGGACCAAAACCACTCAAAACGCAACCAAATCACAGATCGGTCAAGAGGCAATTTGGGGCTATTTTTGGGGATTTTTTGGAAAATTTTCTAGGGACGAAATTGGGTGGGTGGAGGGTCAAATCCGCGGAAACCAAAGGCTGCTGATACCATATGATGAGTGATACGTCTCCGACGTATCGATAATTTCTTGAAGTGATGGAATTGGGTCAACTAACGATACCGAGAGCAAAATGATTTGTGTTGGGGTACACACACAAAAACACACGCAAAAGCTAGCAAATATGGTGGTAGGTGAGGAATGGTGGAAAGCCAAAAGTCAAAATCCGAAATCAAGTTTGTTGTTAAGAGTGGGTAAGCTCCAAAAATCAAATGTCCAAATGGTGATCACGGAAACACGAATGATGTGGAACTCACACACGAGATAAATGGGGTTAGTGCGACCAAGGAATGAGCGGAAAAGTGTAAGAACCCAAAAGTAAGGGTGCTCGGTGTCACACTAACACAAGAAGAGATCAAAGCTTTGGTTGCAACTTGAGAGACAACAAGATTCACACGCGGCCTCTCTTCTCTTCTCTCTTTTGCTTAAAAGCTTTTTACTCTTTTGTATATGGTGGCACTTGCACTCTTTTGTATCTATGGTGGCACTTGCACTCTTTTGTATGTATGGTGCCCTTGCACTCTTTTGCTCTTTTTGTGCTTTTCCGGCTTTTCTCACTCTATGTTAGCGTTAGCCTCGCTTTTGCTATTTTGCCACACGAGTCCTTGCTTATAAGCTTGACTCCACACGACACACACACCTCACAATCGGGGCCACGTGCAATGTCTCGCAACACTTGATAAGCAATGCTCGATAGGATAGGTCGCAAAAGGAAGAGGGGCTACAAGGTGGGGAGCAAGTTATACCTAGATGAAAATGTTAAGCGGTGTCGGAACACACAACTTGCGATGATGGCGACGATGGTGTCGAGTTGCGCCGGAGTCCGGGGTGCCGAAGGTGTCGCCGCGGTGTCGATGTAGACGCGGAAGCTTGATAGACAAACCTTGCACTCCAAAACGGAAACCGAGCAAAATAAGTCAATGCCCGAAAATTTGGGTCACGACGAGCGATCGAAGTGTCAAAATTTTGGAGTCGGAAAATTTCGGAAACGGTGTCAAAATTAGAGTCACTATGAAAAGGGATAACTGTGAAAGTTTGGGGTCAAACGGGCGCCGGAAAGTTGTCAAAATTTGGGGCAAAAATGTGAGTCAGAATGGAGCGAAACTGAAACAGCATGTTTGTACAGGGGCGGCAGTGCCGCTATGGCATGGCCGGCAGTGCCGGAGTGTCGCGCGCGGCAGTGCCGGTTTGGTGCGGCCGGTAGTGCCGGTTTGGGCAGCAGCGTGGAGGTGGCCTGGGCGCGCTGCAGCTTGGTGGATGCTGGGCAAGGTGGGCGATGCACGGCCGCGGCTGGAGCGGAGCTGCTGCTTGGCTTGCTTGAGTGGTGCAGAGGCGCGGGGGCGGAGTGGTGAGGCCTGGTGGTGCTTCAGCTCGAGCTGGCCCGGAGCGGATGGCGTGGAGCAGGTGCGGGCCGGCCCAGGTGAGCGGGGCGAGCGTGGAGGCGGCCCTGGGACTGGCGCGAGCGCGAGGTAGTGCTGCGGCTGCACTTGCTGCAAGATGGTCGCGCGCGGGCGAGGCTGGAGGTGGAGCGGCCGGGGCGGCTCGTGCGGCTGCGCTCGAGCGGATGCGGGCGGGGCGTGGTGGTGTGGCGCTGCTGCGGCGCGCTAGCCGGTGGCGGCGGCGGGCGGGCCGGGGGCCAAGGCGCAGGCTTGGAGCGGAAGGAGCGCGGCGGCGGCGGCGGTGCCGCTGAGCAGGAACCGGCAGGCCGGTGGGCACGGTAGTGCCGCTGAAACAGGCCGGCGCTGCCGGTCGAACACGAACTCGGACGAACCGGACGAACACGGGGCGGAAAATTGAGCGAGAAAATCGTCGATTCGTGGAGAAATACAAGGAATTGGACAGCGAAATTTGGAGGAGATGTAGATCTACCATAGGAACACGAAATCCATGGATCAAAACCACTCAAAACGCAACAAAATCCAGATCTGACCAAAGGCAATTTAGGGCTATTTTTTGGGGATTTTTTGGAGAAAATTTTTGGGGCGAATTTGGGTGGATGGGGGTCAAATCCGGGCTAACCAAGAGCTTCGATACCATTTGATGTGGCCTAAGGGCTAGGATGTGCCCAGATCCCACGAATTTGACCAAGTGAGTGGATGAATGAGATGGGAAAGGGGAAGAACACACACAAGATCCAAATACAAACACACACAACCCAACACAAACCAAATTTACTCCCTTGGTAGGTTAGACCAAGCCAATAGAACCACTTCTTAGAGAGACCCTTGGGTAGAATCTAACAAGTGGGAGATTGGTGAGGAGATCTCAACTAGAACTTGGATGAGAGAGGGGTAGCCTTGAATCATCCATGAAGAGTAGAAATCACTCAAGAGTGCCTTGATACAAAGGGGATGAAACCCTAGGGAGACAAAGCTCATCTTCATGTTTAAGCTATCATCTTGTCTAACCCTAATTTGGGGAGAGGAATGAGCTATATATAGGCCCAGATCCGTCCAGGGGTAAAAGGGGCATTACAATAAAGTAGTGGTGACCATAGATGATAAATAGACGGCTGAGATGAAGTTGACTTCGATGGGGCCGGCAGTGCTCGGCGTGCTCGAGGCGGCGAGTGCCGGTGGGGCCGGCAGTGCCGGTCTTTCTTGGGCGGCAGTGCCGGCCATGGCGGCAGTGCCGGCCCGTTGGGGGCGGCAGTGCCGGCCTTGTCGTGGCTGGCGGCTGGAGCCTTTTCCTTCTTCTTCTTCTTCTTCTTCTTCCATGAACCATGTGGCTTCCCTCTCCTCGGCTCCTTGACGCTCCCTTCGGTTCCTTGACGAGATTGGTACCTAACGACATATAGACATAGGCATGAGGTAGCAATCCGTCCAAGGTTATGTCGCGGTCGCCCATAGAGAGGAAGGAGTTCACCTTGACATATATGGCGGGGGTTTGTGTTGTTGGTTCACTTGGGGAACTCCTTGGCCATGGTGTAGCGTCGACGATAGGCGGGGCTACATCACATTCAAAGGGCAAGCGATGGTGCTAAAGTCTTTCACAAAGCGGCGGTAAAACCCGGCAAGGCCATGAAAACTTCGGACTTGGCCAACATTTGTAGGAGTAGGCCAATTATGGATGGCCTCTACCTTGGAAGAATCAACTTCAATTCCATTAGCGGAAACCACAAAGCCAAGGAAAACCAATTTGTTTTGAGCAAAGGTGCATTTGGGGAGGTTAGCATAAAGCTTTTCATGACGCAAGATGCACAAGACTTCTCTCACATGTTGCACATGGTCCTCGAGACATTTGCTATAAATGAGAATATCATCGAAATAGACAACCACACTCTTGCCAATGAGAGGACGCAAGATGTGATTCATGAGGCGCATGAAAGTTGATGGAGCATTGGATAGACCAAATGGCATAACAAGCCATTCATATAGACCAAGTTTGGTCTTGAATGCCGTTTTCCATTCATCACCAATAGCCATGCGGATTTGGTGGTAGCCACTATGCAAATCAATTTTAGAGAAAATGGTGGCACCACTAAGTTCATCAAGCATGTCATCTAAACGCGGAATGGGATGGCGGTAACGGACGGTAATGGCATTGATGGGGCGACAATCCATACACATCCGTTGCATCTCATCCGGTTTAGGCACAAGAATCACGGGAACCGCACAAGGGGAAAGGCTTTCTCGAACGTACCCTTTAGCGAGGAGGTCTTGTATTTGGCGTTGGATCTCCTTTGTCTCTTCGGGGTTGGTGCGGTAGGCGGCACGGTTTGGAAGCGGAGCGCCGGGTATGAGGTCGATGCGGTGCTCGATGCCTCGAAGCGGTGGTAGTCCATGAGGGAGCTCGTCGGGGAAGACATCTTGGAACTCTTTCAAAATAGACAACAAAGACGAAGGAATTGTGGTTAAGTCGTTAGTCTCCGATGACGGTCCCTTGCAAATGAGGACGTAGTGCAATATGGTGGATGGGTTTGCTTGCACTTCTTTCCACTCGCTTTTGGTGGCTAGGAGGACGCTCTTTCGCTCACTCATGTATGGCTTGTGGCGCTCACTCTCCATTTGGTGGGTCGCTCCCTCACCTCTCAACTCACTATGGTGGGAGTGGTGTTGTGCCCTCGCTAGAGCCTTCGCATTGTCGGCGATGATTTGGCTAGGAGTCATGGGGCGCAACTCGAACTTCTTGTCGTTGACCTTGAAGGTGTATGTGTTGGAGAGTCCATCATGTATCGCCTTCTTGTCATATTGCCAAGGGCGGCCAAGCAACATGTGGCACACCGTCATGGGTACCACGTCACACTCAATAGTATCCTCATAAGGTCCAATCTTGAAATTGACGGTGACGGTATGTTGTATCTTGACGTTGCCCTTGTCACTCAACCATTGGATATGGTAAGGGTGAGGATGCTTGCGGAGAGTGAGGTGGAGCTTCTCACACAACTCGGTGCTTGCAAGGTTATGGCAACTTCCACCGTCTATGATGACCCTGATCGACTTGCCACCAATTCCGGCACGGGTTTGGAAGATGTTGCACCGTTGTTCTTCCACATCATGAGGTTGCGTAGTTAGCACCCTTGTGACCACAAATGAGGGACTTGGGTCATGCTCACATAGGAGAGGATCTTCTCCACTTTCTTGCTCATAAGCTTCTTCACTTTCCACGGCGGCTTGCACAAGGGCTTCATATTCATCCTCATCAAGCGTCTCGATATCACCATTCTCCATAGTGATCATGACCTTGGTGTTCTTGCATTCAAACGACTTGTGACCTTGGGTGCCACACTTGAAGCAAGTGACACTAGAGGGTCCCGTGGATGCCTTAGAGGAGGCGGTGGAGGAGACCGTTTGCTTCATGCGACTTTGGATAGTCGGCTTCTTGGATGTTGTTGAGGACACGTCGGCC
>NW_025900875.1:0-32266 GCF_022539505.1 Lolium rigidum | reverse complement strand
GCCTCGCAATAACATTATCCTGAGATTGCGATGAATGACATAATAGGCATCCGGACTTAAAAATCCGGGTGTTGACATATTCAGAGGTGACATAATCATTCTCAACACTTCTGGACATTGCTCAAAGCTACTGAAAGTTAATGGAACAAAGAAATCCATCAAACATAGCAAAACAGGCAATGCGAAATAAAAGGCAGAATCTGTCAAAACAGAACGGTTCGTAAAGACGAATTTTAAAGAGGCACCAGACTTGCTCAGATGAAAATGCCCAAATTGAATGAAAGTTGCGTACATATCTGAGGATCACGCACGTAAATTGGCAGATTTTTTTAAATTTGCTACAGAGACTACTGCTCAAATTCGTGACAGTAAGAAATCTGTTCCTGCGCAGTAATCCAAATCTAGTATTGGCTTTACTATCAAAGACTTAACTTGGCACAACAATGCAATAAAATAAAGATAAGGAGAGGTTGCTACAGTAGTAACAACTTCCAAAACTCAAAAATAAAGTGCAGAAGTAAAATAATGGGTTGTCTCCCATAAGCGCTTTTCTTAACGCCTTTCAGCTAGGCGCAGAAAGTGTGAATCAAGTATTATCGAGAGATGAAGCATCAACATAGGTGTTGGGAGTTTTCTCAACTATGCATTTTATCTTATCTATGTGAGTTTCTGAGGCTCCCTTTTCATTATTCTTAGGTTTGCTATCCTCGTCAAACAAATTTTCAGGAACAAGCCAACCATAATTATTTTCTAGAGCGTCATTCATTCCTAGGAGCTTACAAGGTATTGTTGTCTTAATATCCCCACCATCATTAATATTATTAGTGTACCTTATTCTCTCCATGTCCATCTTTTCAAGGATACTAGCAAAGTTAGTATAAGAGCCAAGCATCTTATATTTAATAAAGACCTTTCTAGCCTCTCTTGCTACACCACCAAATTCTTTAAGAAGGGTTTCTAAAACAAAATCTTTCTTTTCCCTTCCTCCATATCACAGAGTGTGAGAAACATGTGTTGGATTATAGGATTAAGATTAACAAATTTAGTTTCCAACATGTGTACTAAAGAAGCAACAGCGATTTCATTAGTAGGAGCAAGTTCTACCAAGTGTCTATCTTCAAAATCTTCAGCGGTACTAACATGAGTGAAAAATCTTCTATATTATCTCTCCCAATTATAGACCCTCGTCCTACCGGTATGTCTTTCAGAGTGAACTTAGGAGGAAACATGATGAAATAAACTAAAGGTAAATAAAGTAAATGAAAGTAACTAATTTTTTTGTGTTTTTGATATAGAGAACAAGGCAGTAAATAAAGTAAAGCTAGCAACTAATTTTTTTGTGTTTTTGATATAAGAAGCAAACAAAGCAGTAAATAAAATAAAGCAAGACAAAAACAAAGTAAAGAGATTGGATGTGGGAGACTCCCCTTGCAGCGTGTCTTGATCTCCCCGGCAACGGCGCTAGAAATTGCTTGATGCGTGTAGTTGACACGTCCGTTGGGAACCCCAAGAGGAAGGTGTGATGCGCACAGCAGCAAGTTTCCTCGCAAGAAACCAAGGTTTATCGAACCAGTAGGAGTCAAGAAGCACGTTGAAGGTTGTTGGTGGCGGAGTGTAGTGCGGCGCAACACCAGGGATTCCGGCGCCAACGTGGAACCTGCACAACACAATCACAGAACTTTGCCCCAACGTGACAGTGAGGTTGTCAATCTCACCGGCTTGTCGTAAACAAAGGATTAGATGTATTGTGTGGATGATGATGGTTGTTTGCGAAGAACGAGTAAAGAACAATTGCAGTAGATTGTATTTCAGATGTAAAGAATAGGACCGGGGTCCACAGATCACTAGCGGTGTCTCTCCCATAAGATAAGCAGATGTTGGGTGAACAAATTACAGTTGGGCAATTGACAAATAAAGAAGGCATAACAATGCACATACATATATCAAGATGAGTAATATGAGATTTAATCAGGGCATTACGACAAAGTACATAGACAGCTATCCAGCATGCATCTATGCCTAAAAAGTCCACTTTCAGGTTATCATCCGAACCTCTTCCAGTATTAAGTTGTAAACAACAGACAATTGCATTAAGTATGGTGCGTAATGTAATCAACACAAATATCCTTAGACAAAGCATCGATGTTTTATCCCTAGTGGCAACAGCACATCCACAACCTTAGAACTTTCTCATCATCGTCCCGCATTTAATGGAGGCATGAACCCACTATCGAGCATAAATACCCCCTCTTGGAGTCACAAGTATCAACTTGGCCAGAGCCTCTACTAGCAACGGAGAGCATGCAAGAACATAAATAACATATATGATAGATTGATAATCAACTTGACATAGTATTCAATATTCATCGGATCCCAACAAACACAACATGAAGGATTACAAATAGATGATCTTGATCATGATAGGCAGCTCACAAGATCTAACATGATAGCACAATGAGGAGAAGACAACCATCTAGCTACTGCTATGGACCCATAGTCCAGGGGTGGACTACTCACACATCAATCCGGAGGCGATCATGGCGATGAAGAGACCTCCGGGAGATGATTCCCCTCTTCGACAGGGTGCCGGAGGCGATCTCCTGAATCCCCCGAGATGGGATTGGCGGCGGCGGCGTCTCTGGAAGGTTTTCCGTATCGTGGCTCTCGGTACTGGGGGTTTCACGACGAGGGCTTTAAGTAGGCGGAAAGGCAGGTCAAGGGGCGTCACTGGGGACCCACACAACAGGGCGCGCGGCCAGGGCCCAGGCCGCGCCGCCCTGGTGTGTCGTCGCCCCGTGGCCCCACTTCGTGACTCGATCGGTCTTCTAGAAGCTTCGTGTAAAAATAGGACCCTGGGCGTTGATTTCGTCCAATTCCGAGAATATTTCCTTACTAGGATTTATGAAACCAAAAACAGCAGAAAACAGCAACTGGCTCTTCGGCATCTCGTCAATAGGTTAGTGCCGGAAAATGCATAAATATGACATATAATGTGTATAAAACATGTGAGTATCATCAATAAAGTAGCATGGAACATAAGAAATTATAGATACGTTTGGGACGTATCAATACCCCGATGTCTTTCCTGAGGAATTACCAGGAATGCCCCCAGACGGAGAAGTGGAGTTACTTATCGACTTGCTTCCGGGCACTGGCCCTATAGCAAAGAGACCTTATCCTATGTTCACTGAAGAGTTGAAAGAATTCAAGAAGCAGTTGAAGGAGCAGCTAGGAAAAGGATTTATTAGAGAAAGTTCATCCCCGTGGGGAGCACCGGTTATGTTTGTTGAGAAGAAGGATAGGAGCCAACGGTTGGTTATGGATTACCGTTCACTGAATGAAGAAACCATCAAGAACAAGTATCCATTACCCAGAATCAATGATCTGTTTGATCAGTTAGAAGGAGCTAGTGTATTTTCCAAGATCAATCTTCCATCTGGATACTTTCAACTCAAGATTAGGGAGCAAGACATTCCCAAGACAGGCTTCGTCACTAGATATGGCTCATATGAGTACACGGTGATGCCTTTTGGCTTAACCAATGCTCCGTCATACTTCATGAATATGATGAACAAAGTGTTCATGGAATTCCTTGACAAGTTTGTCGTAGTCTTCATTGACAACATACTTATCTATTCCAAGAGCAATGAAGAGCATGAGAAACATCTTCGTCTGCTATTGGAGAAACTTCGGGAACACAAGCTATATGCCAAGTTTAGTAAATGTGTGTTCTGGCTCATTGAAGTAGGATTTCTTGGACATGTCATATCCAAGGAAAGAATTGCTATTGATCCATCCAAGGTAGCTGCAGTGATAGAATGGGAACCTCCGAAGAATGTTGGAGAAATTCGCAGTTTCTTAGGATTGGCAGGTTACTACAGAAGGTTCATTGAGAATTTCTCCAAGATTGCAAAACAAATGACTGAATTGCTGAAGAAAGAGAAGAAGTTGCTTGGACTGAAGCTTGGGAAGCTAGTTTCCAGGAGTTGAAGAAGAGATTAGTGTCTGCACCAATTCTGTGCTTACCTTATCTGGAGAAAGAATTTCAGGTCTACTCTAACGCTTCTTGTCAAGGACTAGGAAGTGTGTTAATGCAGGAAGTCAAGGTAGCAGCCTATGCTTCCAGGCAATTCAAGAAACATGAAACAAATTACCCCACACATGATATCGAATTGGCTTCAGTGGTTCATGCACTGAAAACTGGAGACACTATTTGATGGGGAATCGATGTGAAATATTCACCGACCACAAGAGTTTGAAGTACATCTTTACCCAGAAGGAATTGAACAGTAGACAAAGGAGATGGTTGGAACTCATCAAGGATTACGATCTGAGGTTGCAATACCACCCTGGTAAAGCAAATGTAGTGGCTGATGCTTTAAGCCGTAAGGTTTATGTGAATTGCCTATCGATAGAAGAATTACATGAAGATCTGTGCAAGGGATTGACGGACCTCAGTTTGGAAGTAGTACCAGAAGGCTTTGTAGCATTGTTGATAGTACAACCTACACTGATGGATAAAATAAAAGAAACCCAGAAGGGAGATGAAGATATAGAGAAAATAAAGGAAAACCTGAAGGAGGAGAAGGCCAAAGGTTTTAGTGAAGATGAGCAAGGAATCATTTGGTTCGGGAAACGGATATGCGTAGCCAATGACCCTGAACTTAGGAAGCTGATATTCCAGGAAGCTCATGAGACACCCTATTCCATTCACCCCGGTAATACCAAGATGTACATGGATTTGAAGGAGAGATTCTGGTGGAACAATATGAAGCGAGACATCACAGAATATATAGCCAAGTGTGATGTGTGTAGCAGAGTAAAGGCTGAGCACCAGAAACCAGCAGGTTTATTACAACCGTTGAAGGTTCCAGACTGGAAATGGGATCAAATTGGTATGGACTTTATTACTGGATTACCCCGAACAAAATCAGGGTATGATTCGATTTGGGTTATAGTGGATCGTCTGACAAAGGTAGCTTACTTTGTGCCAGTAAAGACCACTTATACCAGTGCTAAGTTAGCAGATATCTACATGCAGAGAATTGTATGCCTACACGGTGTTCCTAAGAGTATTGTGTCTGATAGAGGTAACCAATTTCCCTCACATTTCTGGAAACAACCACATGAGTCCTTAGAAACAAGACTGGAGTTCAGTACAACCTTTCACCCTCAAACAGATGGTCAGACTGACAGAATGAATCAGATCTTAGAGGACTGATACGCGTACAGCACGCGTCCGTTGGGAACCCCAAGAGGAAGGTGTGATGCGTACGGCGGCAAGTTTTCCCTCAGAAAGAAACCAAGGTTTATCGAACCAGGAGGAGCCAAGAAGCACGTTGAAGGTTGATGGCGGCGAGATGTAGTGCGGCGCAACACCAGGGATTCCGGCGCCAACGTGGAACCTGCACAACACAACAAAAGTACTTTGCCCCAACGAAACAGTGAGGTTGTCAATCTCACCGGCTTGCTGTAACAAAGGATTAGATGTATAGTGTGGATGATGATTGTTTGCAGAAAACAGTAAAGAACAAGTATTGCAGTAGATTGTATTTCAGATGTAAAGAATGGACCGGGGTCCACAGTTCACTAGAGGTGTCTCTCCCATAAGATGAATAGCATGTTGGGTGAACAAATTACAGTCGGGCAATTGACAAATAGAGAGGGCATAACAATGCACATACATGATATGATGAATATTGTGAGATTTAATTGGGCATTACGACAAAGTACATAGACCGCTATCCAGCATGCATCTATGCCTAAAAAGTCCACCTTCAGAGTTATCATCGAACCCCTTCCAAGTATTAAGTTGCAAAACAAACGGACAATTGCATTAAGTATGGTGCGTAATGTAATCAATAACTACATCCTCGGACATAGCATCAATGTTTTATCCCTAGTGGCAACAACACATCCACAACCTTAGAACTTTACGTCACTCGTCCCGGATTTAATGGAGGCATGAACCCACTATCGAGCATAAATACTCCCTCTTGGAGTTAAGAGCAAAAACTTGGCCAGAGCCTCTACTAATAACGGAGAGCATGCAAGATCATAAACAACACATAGGTAATAGATTGATAATCAACATAACATAGTATTCTCTATCCATCGGATCCCGACAAACACAACATATAGAATTACAGATAGGTGATCTTGATCATGTTAGGCAGCTCACAAGATCCGACAATGAAGCACATGAGGAGAAGACAACCATCTAGCTACTGCTATGGACCCATAGTCCAGGGGTGAACTACTCACTCATCACTCCGGAGGCGACCATGGCGGTGAAGAGTCCTCCGGGAGATGATTCCCCTCTCCGGCCGGGTGCCGGAGGTGATCTCCAGAATCCCCCGAGATGGGATTGGCGGCGGCGGCGTCTCAGTAAGGTTTTCCGTATCGTGGCTCTCGGTACTGGGGGTTTCGCGACGAAGGCTTTAAGTAGGCGGAAGGGCAACGCGGGGGGCCATGATGGCGTGTATTTCACACGTTCGTTGGGCAACCCCAAGAGGAAGGTATGATGCGCACAGCAGCAAGTTTTCCCTCAGAAAGAAACCAAGGTTTATCGAACCAGGAGGAGCCAAGAAGCACGTTGAAGGTTGATGGCGGCGGGATGTAGTGCGGCGCAACACCAGGGATTCCGGCGCCAACGTGGAACCCGCACAACACAACCAAAGTACTTTGCCCCAACGAAACGGTGAGGTTGTCAATCTCATCGGCTTGCTGTAACAAAGGATTAACCGAATTGTGTGGAAGATGATTGTTTGCAGAGAAAACAAGTAAAAACAAGTATTGCAAGCAGATTTGTATTTCAAGTATTAAAGAATGGACCGGGGTCCACGAGTTCACTAGAGGTGTCTCTCCCATAAGATAAAAGCATGTTGGGTGAACAAATTACAGTCGGGCAATTGACAAATAGAGAGGGCATAACAATGCACATACATGTCATGATAAGTACGAGTGAGATTTAATTGGGCATTACGACAAAGTACATAGACCGCCATCCAACTGCATCTATGCCTAAAAAGTCCACCTTCGAGTTATCATCCGAACCCCTTCCAGTATTAAGTTGCAAAGCAACGAGACAATTGCATTAAGTATGGTGTGTAATGTAATCAACAACTACATCCTCGGACATAGCGCCAATGTTTTATCCCTAGTGGCAACAGACACAACACAACCTTAGAACTTTCTCATCACTGTCCCGGTGTCAATGCGGGCATGAACCCACTATCGAGCATAAATACTCCCTCTTGGAGTTAAAAGCAAAAACTTGGCCGAGCCTCTACTAGTAACGGAGATCATGCAAGATCATAAACAACACATATGTAATAACTTGATAATTAACATAACATGGTATTCTCTATCCATCGGATCCCGACAAACACAACATAGAGTATTACGGATAGATGATCTTGATCATGTTAGGCAGCTCACAAGATCCAACAATGAAGCACAATGAGGAGAAGACAACCATCTAGCTACTGCTATGGACCCATAGTCCAGGGGTGAACTACTCACTCATCACTCCGGAGGCGACCATGGCGGTGTAGAGTCCTCCGGGAGATGAATCCCCTCTCCGGCAGGGTGCCGGAGGAGATCTCCAGAATCCCCGAGATGGGATCGGCGGCGGCGGCGTCTCAGTAAGGTTTTCCGTATCGTGGTTTTTCGCATCGGGGGTTTCGCGACGGAGGCTTTAAGTAGGCGGAAGAGGCGAGTCGGGGGGCGACGAGGGGCCCACACCACAGGGCGGCGCGGGCCCCCCTTGGCCGCGCCGCCTTGTGGTTTGGCCACCTCGTGGCCCCACTTCGTATGCTCTTCGGTCTTACGGAAGGTTCGTGGCGAAATAGGCCCTCGGGTCTTTGTTTCGTCCAATTCCGAGAATATTTCGTTACTAGGATTTCTGAAACCAAAAACAGCAGAAAACGACGAAGCGGCACTTCGGCATCTTGTTAATAGGTTAGTTCCAGAAAATGCACGAATATGACATAAAGTGTGCATAAAACATGTAGGTATCATCAATAATATGGCATAGAACATAAGAAATTATCGATACGTCGGAGACGTATCAGGCCACACGAGGGCCCCACATGCCAGGGCCGCGCGGCCAAGGGCTGGGCCGCGCCGCCCTGCTGTGGCGGCGCCTCGTGGCCCCACTTCCTTTCCCCCTCGGTCTTCTGGAAGCTTCGTGCAAAAATAGGACCCTGGGCGTTGATTTCGTCCAATTCCGAGAATATTTCCTTTGTAGGATTTCTGAAACCAAAAACAGCGAGAAAACAACAATCGGCTCTTCGGCATCTCGTTAATAGGTTAGTGCCGGAAAATGCATAAATACGACATGTAATGTGTATAAAACATGTAGATATCATCAATAATGTGGCATGGAACATAAGAAATTATCGATACGTCGGAGACGTATCAAGGACATGTTGAGAGCTTGTGTTATAGACTATGGATCTAGTTGGGATGATAGTTTACCCTATGCAGAATTTTCTTACAACAACAGTTATCAAGCCAGCATTGAAATGTCACCATTTGAAGCTCAGTATAGGATAAAGTGTACCACACCATTGTTGTGGAGTGGATTAGGAGAAAGAAGTTTCTTTGGACCTGATATTATCCAAAAAGCAGAAGAAAAGGTTAGACTGATCAAGGATAGACTGAAGATAGCACAGTCTAGACAGAAAAGCTATGCCAATAATAAGCAAAGGGATGTTTCGTATGAAATAGGCGATAGAGTTTATCTCAGAGTGTCACCCCTTCGAGGTGTCAAGAGATTTGGAATCAAGGGAAAGTTAGCCCCTAGATTCATTGGACCTTTCAAAGTCATATCCCGTAAAGGAGAAGTGACTTATGAGATTGAACTGCCAGAGATTCTTTAAGCAGTGTACAATGTGTTCCATGTCAGCCAACTGAAGAAGTATCATCCGGAGATGTCAGAAACCCCGTTGAAGGATACAGTACCCCTCGAGGAAGTTCATTTGGAAAGTGACTTGACCTTTGAGGAGAAACCAATCAAGATCTTGGAAAGAGCTGAAAGGAATACTCGTACCAAGACTATCAAGTTCTGCAAAGTTAAGTGGAGTCACCATACTGAGAAAGAAGCAACTTGGGAGCGCGGAGACAATCTTCGAGTAGATCACCCTCACCTTTTTGCTAGCCTTTCGAAGCCCGGGGACGTGCTTCATCTTAAGGGGGTTAGTCTGTAACATCCTGAGTTTTCAAAATTCAAAAAAACATCATGAATTCATATCATTCATGCATTTGAAAGTCAAATAAGAACAAATAAGCCCTAATAGATCAAAACCCTAAAAACCCTATTTGTATTATGTTGCTATTTAACCTATGAACAAAATTTGTTTTATTTATCTTTCCAATGTGTAATAAACTTGCCCCTTTTAGTCCTAAAACCATCCTCTAGATTTTTCAAAATTTTAGAAACAGATTTGAAGTCATTTGGAGGTTTTAATCAAAAGTTATAAAAGAAAACAGAAAAGAAAAAAAGAAAAAAAATTAACAAAAAAAAGAAAAGGGTCGACCGGGCTGGGCCGGCCCGATTCGAGCCGAGCGGCCCGGCCGGAAACGGCCCGCGCGGCCCACCCTCCCTCTCTCTCCCTTCCCTCTCGGCCGACGGTGGGCCCCCTCTGTCAGCGCCCTCTTCTTCAACCTTCGGCCGAAACCGACGCCACCTTCCCCCTCGCCCGCACCCGGCTCCACCACTTCCCCCACGACCCCCTATCTCGGCACCAAGCCCTCCCCTACAAAGCCCCTACTCCCCTCTCTCTTTTCCCCTCGCCCCGCACCCAGCCGCGTCCCCAGGCTGTCGGAATTGATCGCCGGAGCGAGCTCCCGAGCCGCCACCTCCGGCCGCATGCTGCGGCCACCCGAGGCCACCCCTGGCCACGCCACTGCCACCATCTCTTCGACCTCGACGCGCCGCCCCTCATCTTCACCTCCGCCGGGCCTGGAGACAACAAGAACATCGCCGACGCCGACCGTCCGAGCACGCCGCCGCGCCATCTTCGGCCGGCCAAGGTGAGCCCTCCCCCGCTTATCCCCTTTCCTTTTCTTATCTCGTTTTGGCCCTTAGATCTAGATCTAACGGATCGAAACAGATCCCAGGCTGAATCGGTACGGGCCAATAGGGAGCCGCCACGTGGCATGCCCAGTCAGCACCCGGTCAAAATCAGTCAAACTCTGTTTTAAATTCGAATTTAAATGCAAGATTTGCTGTCCAACTTGTAAAATCGATATAAAATCAACCATAGGCCCAAATTTTGCAAACTTTATATCGTTGGAAAGCTAGGATCTAACCACGCCATAATACTGTATATGTTCTGTGATGAATTTTGCACCATGATTCGAAACAGAGAATTAACCCTTTGGCACTATAAAATTTGTGTAAATTAATCCACTGGTCCAAAATTTACAAATTTGTAGTCTCCGGAATCCTTAGAACATGTAGATCATCATGGAACCAGAGTTTTCGAAAGTTGATACGTGCACAGACTTAATTTTGTAAATCTATTCAAATTAGTATTTGGACAATAGTTCAAATTATATGAACTATTTTTGAATGATTCCAATTGATATAGTCTTGTATCACTGTACCCTATCCAGAGATGTTAGGTTTAAATTTTTACAAAACATAAATCTCGCAGTAGCTATTTATTAGTGGTTTATGAGTTATGCAAATCACTAGTTTTGGCTATATATTAAAAACCTAATAAAATATTTTATCCAGAGAACTTTACCAACCTCATAAACATCAGAGAACCTCATAAAATATTTTATATTATGCATTAGTGTTTTTAAATTAGTATGCATGGTAGGGTTTTGTTTTCAAAAGTAAAGTATTATACTATGCTAGCAAACCTAGTAGTGTGTAGCCACTCCTGAAGCACTTCTAGAAATGCTTAGTTTGCCTAGGAACATCAAATGCCAGTGTCGTTTCATTGTTTTTGTTGTAAGTGTTTGAAAAATTAAAATTAACAACCTTAATGAAACACATGGGTGGAATGGTATTGATTGGTGGGCGGCTACTCAGGGACACATACCTGGTGGATGGAACCAGTGGTGTGGTGGTTTTCACCTGAGGGTGCGCAGAAGTTGAGTGGCTACTCAGGGCCACATACCTGGTGGATGTAACCAGGGGTGTGGTGGTTGTCACCTGAGGGTTCACTTGTGGTTGGCACCCATGAACAAAGAGATTACCAAGTCGTCCGTGTTTAGATAGCTTCTAGTGCAGCCTTATGGTATTATGGGCTCTGCCAGGATTAATTAAGTTGTGAGGTTCAACTTGTTTGCTACACATTCGGATTTGGCGACGGCCAATGGGAACGGGTCTAGCTGGTATGGTTGAATTCTTCTTCTAAAAGATCTTGTCTCATTCTTCTCTCTGGGTAGAATGGGCCGTAAGGTGAAAGTGCACAACCTCTCGAGAGTTAAACCTAAGATATTAGCCGTGTCCCCGGTTATGGATAATTTGAGCTCCTGGACAGGGAATGTACGGAAGAATCTCATCATCTTTTATAAATGTATTAAAATTGTGTAATCAAATCTATAAAACTCATGGTGGATGTAACCATGTGATTTCCTCTAAAACTCATGGTGGATGTAACCATGTGATTTCTTTCCCCTTAAAACTCATGGTGTATTTAACCATGAGGTTGTTTATAATATCATTCAAAGGTTTATAAAATGTTTTGTTTTAAATAAAATATAGGATAAAATTGGCTTTATGCAAGTTAGCCTAAGACTTCACAAGCCAAATATCATGTAGTTAGTCTTTCACAATTGCCACCAAATAAGTGTCATTTGCCGGTACATCATTGTACCGACCTCCATTCGTGGGGCTGCATATTCAAATGTGCAGGTTCATCTGAAGAAGATTACTAGGTAGGGTCTCGAGTCTGCATTCCAACATGTCTACCTGTGGCGCATGAAGATGATGGAGGCTCGTTGTTGTTTCCTTCCCGCTGTGTTAATTTGAACATTTTATTTGATCTAGTCCAAGTGACTATGCAATTTTTAAGACTTTATTTTATCTCATGAGGATCTACGATGTAGTGATTTGATACTATTGCAATGATTACTACATTTTTAAATATGTGTGCTATCAGTGATCCCGGGAATAGCACGATACACATGTATCTTACCTTTATTAAAAGGTAGGGTGCTACAATACTGCCACCCACCTCGTGGGAGCTAGCGAAACCGTGACGGACAAGGCGACGTCAAACCTTGAGTGAGTCGCCGACGAGCCCTAACCATAGGGTTAGGGGTGGGTGTCATTGCTGGAAGGACAGATGTTGCGGTGGCGGATCTCTCATTATTCCTCCTCTTTAGCCACCTCCTACCTTCGATAGCCACCTTCCAAGTGCAAAACGATAAGCGGCCGGTTGAAAAAGTGACCACAAAGATGCCCCACCAACAATGGTATATATTACATTTTAAAAGGTAAATGCTTATTTGTGAACGAATGATGCATTAGTCGATCATCTTTGTCTCGCTTCTTATTAGTTCATCGCGCTAAGATGTGTCGCGGCACATTCGTTGCTCCTCTGCCACTAGCTCCAGCTGCTGGCCACCGGGTCTCCGCCACTGATGCAACTTTGTCATGGCTAGGATGTGCACCTGCACTTCGCGGTGCAATGTGTAGAAGCTGCTCACCCGCTGCTCCTCCATGCACCTGCGACCACTACCACATCTCCTCCTAAGCTACTAATTTTGAACTCTCCATGGTAGGTTGTTCATGCCCAAGTTGAAGGAAGATGGTGTCCATGGGTAGATGGTTCTAGGTTCGTGGGACCAGCATCTGACGAGGCTCCGGCCAGCCAGATTTGTCCCCAATGACCATACAGAGGGCGAGTTTGAGAATGGTGGAGGTCTAGGATTTTCCGGATGTGTAAAGGTTGTTTTGACATGTTACAAATGTCTATCAGCTTTATTGTGTAAGAATGACTAAAATGTTGCAATATTTTATGGGCGCATGCAACAACGTGATTTCTGGAATACTATAGACAAGTTGCAGTGACGTTTTCCGCATTGGGCACATATGTTGGATGCGTTGGCTTTTTTGTTGCAAACAACGACACATTTTTTCACGTTTGCTACAATATTTATTACATACACTTTTCCTGCAAAGGCATATCCAAACTATTTCGGTTTCTTTTAAATTTTTACAGGAACAAAAAATTGTTACAAAAGAATGTTGCATTATGAAAATATTACACAAAGTTATTGCATTGCTTAGCCAAGCGAGATTCCCCTTAAAAATAGATTAGACGGCTAGGGAGCCGGCTGATTCCCCGGGATGATTTGCTAGCACTCGCTTTTTAAACACTGTGAATGGAAGACAACTGAATACAAAATCAGGCTAGAGTGCACCGTGCCTCCTACCTTTTCTATATAAAAAAAGGTGATTCATGACTAGATGTTCATCCTGGATTTTTCATCTTCGTGTAAGCCCACTCCATTCAATGGAACCAAGGTACTGTATGTTGTGGAGTGATTAGGCGGCAGCTGCATTGACTGTGATTAAATAGCTTTTTTTTAAATAAAAGACGGTTCATTACTCAAAAATATTCAAACATTACACCTAGTCTTTGCATAACTAAGATGCATAAATAAATAGCTGTTGTGACAACAGCAATTGCGTGCCGAGGCCCTCCAAGTGGCTTAAGACTGGGGCATGAGTAATGTGCAAGTTGAATCAGATTCCCTAAACCTGGCCAGTGCTTGATCTAGTGCCTGCAAATGTTCTGTTTGGAGACATTAGATCTTTTATTCGGCTAAACTTTAGTGTGGACACCATGAGTAATAATGTAGCCCATGAGTTAGCTGCGTACGGTGCATTTCATGAGGCTGATTGTGCAAGACTGCAAGCTAGGTGGACATGATACCCAATGATGTAACGTGTGTTGCGGCCAACAAGTCTGCTGAGCCAGCTTAATAAAATCATGGTGTTCCAGGTCAAAAAAAGGATAGCTGTTGAGATTACTTGTGATAAGAGAGTATTTTTTTTCGAATTATAAGGGAGGGAATTTGCAAGAACTGTAAATGGAGGCCGAGTATAGCCCTTTATTTTTCAAAAATTTAGAAATCATATTCTTAGATTATAAAAAAATCTGACAAAAAATCCTGCATGTAACCAATAATGAAGCATGAATGTTAAATTCTTTATGCTGTATTCTAGGCTACACATAAATTGGACCTGCGTGGACCACAGAGTGCAAGATCCTGAACCTCAAGGTGAGATTTCCCCTGGCTCAAACAGTGGGAAGTGGGAACCCTCAACACCGACCGGCCGTGACCTCGCGCGCGTTGCCTCGCCAGTCGCCACACGTAACCACGTCTCCAACCTTTTGATCGCTTGCCTGCTTCCGCACACCTCCAACCATGGAGATCTCCGCCGCCACGGCCACCGCCGGCTCCTCACCGCCAGCCAAGCCGCTCCTCCTCCGCCCACACGCCTCCTCCACCCCCGCTACCTCATCCACCACCACCACCACAACAGTCCGCCGCCGCGCCTCCCCCTCCGCCTCCGCCACCATCCGCCGCCGCGCGCGCACCCGCCCCCGCACCCGCCGCTCCAAGACCCTCTCCGGCGGGGGCGACTCCTTCTCAGGCCACGACGGGGACGGCCCTTTCGGGCCCGGCAGCGGCGGGAACGGCGGCGGCGGTTGGAACTATGGGTTCGGATCCGGATCTGGACAGGGCTGGGACTCGTCGGAGCCCGGCGTCCCCGCGAACCGGCGATCCGCGGCGGAGGTCGCGCTGGGGGTGGTCTACGAGCTCATGTGCCTCATAGCCTTCTCCAACTGCACCCAGTTCGCCGTGCGCAGGCTCGCGGGGCTCCTTGCCGCCCGCGTCGCGGCGCTGCGCTTCGTTCCCACAGTCTGCTGAGCCGGTGGATCCGATCCGGCGGTTAGGTTTCTCCTGATGTCGGCTCTCGTCCCTCTACCTGAAATCATGCTTGTGTATATATGTGCGAACCTGTGATTGTTGGGGCTGGGGGATCTTTGTTCCTTGTGATTGCTTCTGGCCATCCGTGGAAACAAAACAACAAATTCGTCGAATTGAAATGGAACAACATACTATCAACCAAGACCTTTTCTTTTCTTGGGCTAATATTGGTTGCGCAATGCAAATTATATTAGCAACTAGTTTGGTGTAAGCAACTGATACTTGTGTAATTTGTAAATATAAGTTTGCTGGAATCTTCCTTCTGGACTCCATAAACTGTTGGCTCTTTTCCTAGTTGCCCAGTTAGAGCGTCTACAACGCGGCGCTAAAATGGAGATGCCAGGATGAATCCTAGTTGATCAGCTTTTGCCGCCTTCGATCCCCAGCACTGGACGCATAAAGTATCGCCTAGCGCTAACTAGTTTTTCTGCCTAGTGGGGTTGAATGAACAAGCTTAGTTAGAGTCTCAAACTAGTGCCCACCTTGAGAGCGCGAGCGTTTAACTAGCAATTTTATGCCTTTGTATTTATTTTTGTTACTTTGGCGCCTCCCTAAGCGTTTATGCATTGCTGATACTCTTAAGGACCTATAGATGGCTAAATACACTACTTGCTACTGTAAATCTGGTACTTCCGGGACAGCAGGTGTATTGTTAATATCCACCATCTTGCCCCATTTAGGATGATGTTTAGGTTATAATTATGTACCTGTGTTATCTCCGCACCTGGCGTCTGACAACCACGACCATCAGATCGGCCAACCGTCTGACACGGCTCAGTCTAGCCTAGACCATTATTTTTGTTACTTTGGCGCCTCGCTAAGCGTTTATGCATTGCTGATACTCTTAAGGACCTATAGATGGCTAAATACACTACTTGCTACTGTAAATCTGGTACTTCCGGGAAAGCAGGTGTATTGTTAATATCCACCATCTTGCCCCATTTAGGATGATGTTTAGGTTATAATTATGTACTTGTGTTATCTCCGCACCTGGCGTCTGACAACCACGACCATCAGATCAGCCAACCGTCTGACACGGCTCAGTCTAGCCTAGACCATAAGCTATTTCCGTATATGCAAACTTACAACTTCGTATATTTGTTAGATCAATTATTACAAGTTACATACTTGTTCCATATCAACATAGAGTTGCATAAGCCATGACATTACTTGGAAATCTAAGTAAGTTATTTATTTGTTATGCATCAAGAATGAAGAAATTCACCATCAATTAAATAAAATAGGGAAAAAACTTACTATGCCATTATATGATTGTCTGTACCCGGGAAGGAAATTGCTGCAAAATTTCATATTGATGAGATTATTGATTTGTTCGATTGGCTTGGTGGGCTTACAGCTACATTCAAGCTAGGGCACCGTTTGGATGTTTGTATTCGAGCCTAGTATTGGGCATTGGCATTGTGCTAGACCGAATATCTCAATTTCACGTGTTTGGTTGGCTTAAGTATTCAGGCTGTGCATTCGGGCTCAATATTGAGATCGAGTTTATTGGCCTACGCAGCCCACTCCCGAATGAACCAGTCTCGAGCTCGACATCCTGAGGTATTCGGCCCAAAGCGTTTTCCTCTCTCCCCTGCTTTATCTCGGTCGTTCGCTCGAACGTCGACCCTAGCGATGTTCCTGCCGCCGCCCAGGCCCTCCTTCTCCGCCTCCGGCGAGGGTGGGCGCCGCCGCCTCCGTACTCCTCTCTAGCCGCCGCCGCCCCCTGCTTCTCCGCCTCCAGCGAGGTAGGCCACCGCCACCCTTCCCTGCCCCCTCTTTTCTGGCCCGCGGCCGCCCCCTCCTTCTCCGCCTCCGGCGAGGGTGGGTGCCGCCGCCTCCATACTCCTCTCTGGTCGTCACCGCCTTTCTACCTCCCCGCCTCCATGCTCCTCTCTGGCCCCCGCCCCCTGCTTCTCCGCCCCCGGCGAGGTAGGCCACCGCCGCCCGCCCATGTCCCCACTCTCCTGGCCCGCCCCGCCCTCCCCTCTTCCCTCTCTTGCTGGTCATCGGCGACCTCACACTGGTTATAGCTTCTGCTTGAACTGCAAGACATATTGTTATAAAGGCTTCTTATTTCTTTGTGTTATACTACCTCCATTTTCTAAGGTGTACTTGTTTTTTGAGAAGTCAAGCTTTACTATTTTTAACAGAAGGGAGTATCTTTTATGTGGTCATTGTATCATTGGCCCCATCATGCTTGAATACTAGATCCGCAACTAGCAATAGCTTGGAGTAATAGTGTCACTGGTTGTGGCACGTAATGATAGTAATAAAAGGAAATTTGATAAAACAGGTGATGTAGGTTTTGTTTATGCAGTGATATTGTGTCTTGAAATGACAAGTTCTGATTTAGGAGATAGCAGTTAACAAAGATAGGACAATACCCTTAATTTTTGTGGATATGACTATTGTGATATCCTTGCATTGATTGTACAAGCAATACCGAAGAAAATATTGAAATGCATAGTACTTTGGTGGATATATATTTCATGAAATAATCATGCATTCCCCGATGTCTTACATTGATTGTACAAGCAATACCGAAGAAAATATTGAAATGCATAGTACTTTAGTGGATATATATTTCATGAAATAATCATGCATTTTTTGGTAATTAATTATTGATGCCAGTTCATACTTTATAGTGCACACTTGTAATTGTATGGCCAAATACTGAAATGTGTTCCTTAGCTATTTTATAGTATATCTGCATGTTGCAACTCCATGAAACAAGAAATGTACTGTTGATGTTGATAATGCCCATGCTATATCTTTTCCTACATTCCATCTTGTACTTGTTCATTATGTATGTGAAACTGGAAGATATCATCGATTGTTATGTGCTTTTGTTGGGGCAAACTTTATACCACGCCAGCCTGACTACCTGATCCAATGTAATCTTCTTGTGTTTGATCACAGCCAAACTTTTGTGCTATTTTAACATGCATACCAAACAGGACATGATCTGCAAGCATATGGATTGCTTCAGAGAAAAGGGATGTGCACCTAAAGTTTCATTATTTAGGCCGGTGCAGGCAATAGCCAATAGGAAAGACAATCTATCAGTAGTATCCATCCTAATTCCTAAACATCATTAGAGCATCTTCAATAGATGGTATATAATAGGATAGCCAAAAGAGATGTTCTATAATTTTTAGATCACCAAAAAGTGGGTTTACATCACCTTCTCAGTTTTGCCTTTACAAGATGATGTAAAATAGGGCAGCGCGCAGCTGAGAATGAACTTTTTGTAGTCCGGGCTACATGTAGATCGTTTTTCAATCTATGATTTTTTTTATATTTCAAACATGTTAAAAAAATTCATAATGAAAATATGTTGTATTTTAGGCTCAGCAAAAATAAAAATCTTGATTTCATCAATGGTGAACAGTAGTGAGCAAAAATAAAAATCTTGATTTTATCATTGGTGAATAGTAGTGAACAGATCACTAAAATCTAGATTTTGTCATTTTGTGAATTTTTGTCATTTTTAATAAGGGAAAAATATAATGTATTTCAATATGAAAATTTACACATAAATTACAACATTCGCTCTACCTCTGAATTTTTTTCAAAGTTTTCTAAAACATAGAAATAAAAAATTTTGAAGTTTGAAAAAAGAAAAAGAAAACCGGGCTAAATGTAGCCTAGGCTACATTTGAGGTTTTCGCAGTTGTGCTACACTAGATGAAGTAAACTAGGGCATGGCCACGAATTAGAGCATCTCCACTCGTCTCCCCACAGAGCCCCCCACGGCCACTTTTTTTCATCCGGACGGCGAAAAACGGCCCAGTCAGGCCCCCGGTTCCTCGTTTTGGTCCGGATTTGAGCCTATTTTCGTCCGGACTCCCCATGCCATCCTCGGTTTCTCGGGGGTCTCCCGGGGACTCCGGATGAAGCTAAACCAACCGCCCACGCCCACGTGTCTCCTCTTTCGTCCGGATTCCCTGAGCCATCCTCTTTTTCCCCGAGAAACGCCGCTTGGGGAGCACACGACTGGGAAACTACTCCTCCCCACGCCAAATCTTCCTCCAATCCGGACGAAAATTTCGCCGGATTTAGGCGTGGGGAGCGCCAACGAGTGGGGATGCTCTTACTTCCTATAAATGTTGAAAGAATACCCGGCCTCTAGGGGGTCTGAAAGGGGCAAAACAGTCTGGTTCACACGTTTGACGATGTATAGTAACTTTCTCCTCCTATTTTCCACCACAGCCGTCGGATGTAGTGGTTTCCTTTTCCACCTGTTGCTGCTTGTTGGTTGTCAATGATGCCTGGGCCCAATTTTGTGCGGGGACGCCTGCTAGAGGCAGCGGCGGACGCTCGTCCGCGTCGCTCTCTTCAGGTGTGGTTGCGTGAATGGTGAAAACCCTAGACCACCACACGATTGGTTCCCAGTCCTCCTCCCGTCCCCCAATCCCTGCTCCTCTTCCTCTCATCCAATCCGCCGCCTTCCTCCTTCTCGCGTGGCGGCGCGTCTGGAGGAACCGGCCGGAGAAGGAGCGACCAGCCCGAGCGATGGAGGTGCCTGCAGGGGGTCACCATGGCTTGGGCGGCCGATTCGGGTGGTCGCGTCGGTGGCAGCGGGTGGAGGCGAGGCGGGAGCGGCCGGAGACGGGCCGACGCGGGCGGAGACGGGATCGTGCGGGGCGAATGCGGCGGCTACTGGAGGCGCCGGGCACGGCCGGAGACGGGCCGACGCGGGGTGGATCCGCTCCGCCGATGACCGGAGGCGACGGGCTCGCGCGGGGCGGATCCGCAGCGGTGGCAACTGGAGGCGTCGGGCGCGGCCGAAGACGGGCCGGCGCGGCCGAAGACGGGCCGGCGCGGGGCGGATCCGCTCCGGCGACGACCGGAGGCGACGGGCGCGGCCGGAGATGGGCTAGCCGGAGGTAGAGGAGCAGCGAGTATATGTAAAAAATACACGAATTTAAACCCTACTAGATCAGCACAACACATAAACATCAAATCCAACATAGCATAGTTCAAATGGTATGATAATTCAACACAAAATGAACATCTCAATGCATAGTTCAAAGCATAGACGATCAACACAAACATAGGTCACATCATGGGACATTGCCATCATCGGCATCTTCCTTCTCCTCGGCCGCCAACCTCGCCTCCTTGGTGTGGACATGAGCATTGACAGGAGTGTTGTAGGAAGTTGAAGTGCCTCCATTGCCACCTGCAATGCCGTTAACCATTGTACTTTGTAAAGGAACTCCCATGGCACCTTACAGAGGAACCCCCATGCCGCAACCTCCCATTCCACCTGTGCCACCAATGTCTCTGATGTAGCCACCTCCCGTGCCACCATCTACCATGAAGCCATCTCCCATGCCGCCGGCTATGAAACCACCATCCATGCCGCCGGCCATGTAGCCACCTGCCATGCCGCCGGCCATGTAGCCATTATCCACACTCCCATGGCTTGTTGCTTCAACCTCAACACTTTCTCGCGACAAATATCGACATATGCCTTTTGATTCTCATACATGTGAGTGGTATCCATGAACATGAGCTTTTGATCATTCTCCATTGCACGAAGATTTTCCTCCATAGCCACCTGATGGTGCTCCGGTGATGGCACCAGACAATCTTGTTGGCAGTTGTTGTGGAAGCGGTTGGGAAACCCCAAGAGGATGTGATGAGCACAACAGCAAGTTTTCCCTCAGAACGAAACCAAGGTTTAATCGAGTAGTAGAAGAAAGGCGTGACTTCTGAAGGTGTTGCTAGCTGGCTAGTGGTAGGGCGCACTACCGGCGTCAGCAACAACGTGGAACCTGCACACAACACAACCAAAGTACTTTACCCCAACTTACAGTGAGGTTGTCAATCTCACCGGTTTGCTGAACAGAAAGGATTAGACGTATCGAGTGGAAAGAGATGTTTGCAGAAAGTAAACAGAACAAGATTGCAGTAGTTGAATTTATCAGTGTAAATAAAAGGACTGGGGTCCACAGTTCACTAGAGGTCTCTCTCCATAAAGATAAATAGCATGTTGGGTGAACAAATTACAACTGGGAAATTGAGAGAATATCGACCATACATGACAAGAATTACTATGAGATTTGTTTGGGCATTACAACATAATACATAGACCGTAATCCAACTGCGTCTATGACTAATAATCCACCTTCTGATTATTGTCCAAACCCCTTTCAGTATTAAGTTGCAAGCAACAAATTATTGCATTAAAGTAAACAATAGAATTACCTTTGGATAAAACATTGTTGTTTTCTCCCTAGTAGCAACAACACATTTACAATCTTAGAAGTTATTGTCACTCTTCCAGAAAACTAGAGGCATTAACCTACTATCGAGCATAAATACCCCCTCTTGGAGTCACAAGCATCTACTTGGCCAGAGTAACTACTAGCAACGGAGAGCATGCAAGATCACAAATAACATGTGACATGAATATATAATCGACCTCAACATAGTATACAATATTCATCGGATCCTAGCAAACACAACATGTAGGATTACATAAGGATGATCTTGATCATGTAGGGCAGCTCACAAGATCTAAACATGAAGCACAAATTGGAGAAGACAACTGATAACCCACAAGTATAGGGGATCGCAACAGTCTTCGAGGGAAGTAAAACCCAAATTTATTGATTCGACACAAGAGGAAGCAAAGAATACTTATAAGCCTTAACAACTGAGTTGTCAATTCAGCTGCACCTGGAAAAGCACTAGTAACAGGGGTGATGTGAAAGTAGCAGTAATATGAGAGCAATAGTAACAAGAATACGCAGTCAGATAGCGATGAACACGGAGGTAATGGTACCGGAAAATAGTTGATACTACTTCTAATGACATATAGGACCGAGTGAATATTTGATGATGAAAGATGGACCGGGGTTCCCAACTATCTACACTAGTGGTAACTCTCCAATAACAAGTGACAAGTGTTGGGTGAACAAATTACGGTTGGGCAATTGATAGGATTGAAATAGCATTAAGACGAACATCAAGTTTACTAATCATGTAGGCATGTTTTCCATATATAGTCATACGTGCTCGCAATGAGAAACTTGCATAACATCTTTTGTCCTACCAGCCGGTGGCAGCCGGGCCTCAAGGGAAACTACTGGTAATTAAGGTACTCCTTTTAATAGAGCACCGGAGCAAAGCATTAACACTTGGTGAAAACATGTGATCCTCATATCTAAGCCTTCCCCTCCACTTATCCCAGTTGCTGTCACTCTGGGGCCTCGTGTTCCGGACATAGACATGTGCAAATAACTTGTAGATACAATCTAAGCAATAATTATAGAGCTCAAATCTAAGATCATGCCACTCGTGCACTAGTGACAAGCATTAAACACAACAAGATTGCAGCAACAATAACTTCACAAACTTTATAGATAGACTGATCATAATGTAACAATTCATCGGATCCCAACAAACATAACACCGATTACATCAGATGGATCTCAATCATGTAAGGCAGCTCATGAGATCATTGTATTGAAGTACATGGAAGAGAGAGTACCAACTAGCTACACCCGTAGTCCATGGGGGAACTACTCATGGAGCATGATGGAGGCGGTGACGTCGATGGAGAAGCCTTCCAGGGGCACTTCCCCGTCCCGACGGCGTGCCGAAACAGAGATTCTGTCCCCCGAAACGGAGTTTCGCGATGGCGGCGGCGCCCCTGGAGTCTTTCTGGAATATGATTGATTGATATAGGGTTTTCGCGTCGCGAGGAATATATAGGCGAAAGGGCGGCGTCGGAGGGGTCCCGAGGGGCCCACCCCATACCTGGGCGCGCCCCCCTCCTAGGCCGCGCCGCCAGGTGGTGTGGGACCCCCTGACCCTTCTCCGTCTCTCCTTCGGTGTTCTGGGTCCGTCTCGGTAAAATAGGAGGTTTGGCTTTTGTTTCGTCCAATTCCGAGAATATTGCCCGAACAGCTTTTCTGGAACCAAAAACATCAGAAAACAGGAACTGGCACCTTGGCATCTCGTTAATAGGTTAGTGCCGAAAATGCATAAAATCATTATAAAGTGTGAGCAAAACATGTAGGTATTGTCATAAAACTAGCATGGAACATCAGAAATTATAGATACGTTGGAGACGTATCAAGCATCCCCAAGCTTAGTTCCTACTCGCCCTCGAGTAGGTAAACGATAAAAAGAATAATTTCGAAGTGACATGCTACTAACATAATCTTGATCATACTATTGTAAAGCATATGAGATGAATGAAGTGACTCAATGCAATGATCTATAGTTTGCTAACAAATAGATAACATATAGCAAAAACTTTTCATGAATAGTACTTTCAAGACAAGCATCAAAAAGTCTTGCATAAGAGTTAACTATAAAGCAATAAATTCTTAATAAGAGGTTTTGAAGCAACACAAAGGAAGATTTAAGTTTCAGCAATTGCTTTCAACTTTCAACATGCATATCTCATGGATAATTGTCAACACAAAGTAATACAATAAGTGCAATAAGCAAGCATGTAAGAATCAATGCACAGTTGAAACAAGTGTTTGCTTCTAAGATAGAAAGAAGTAGGTAAACTGACTCAACATAAAGTAAAAGAAAGGCCCTTCGCAGAGGAAAGCAGGGATTAAATCATGTGCTAGAGCTTTTTAAGTTTTGAAATCATATAGAGAGCATACAAATAAAGTTTTGAGAGGTGTTTGTTGTTGTCAACGAATGGTAGTGGGCACTCTAACCCCCTTGTCAAACAGACTTTCAAAGAGCGGCTCCCATGAAGGACGTTATCTCTACCAGCAAGGTAGATCATCCCTCTTCTCTTTTGTTTACACATGTATTTTAGTTTTATTTATAGATGACACTCCTCCCAACCTTTTGCTTTCACAAGCCATGGCTAACCGAATCCTCGGGTACCTTTCAACATTTCACATACCATGGAGGAGTGTCTATTTGCAAAATTAAGTTGCTTACCGATTAATCAGGGCAAAACATGTGAAGAGAATTATTAGTAAAGGTTAATTAATTGGGGCTGGGAACCCCGTTGCCAGCTCTTTTTGCAAAATTATTGGATAAGCGGATGAGCCACTAGTCCATTGGTGAAAGTCTGCCCAACAAGATTGAAAGATAAAACACCACATACTTCGTCATGAGCTATAAAACATTGACACAAATAAGAGATAATAAAGTTTTGAATTGTTTAAAGGTAGCACATGAAGTATTTACTTGGAATGGCAGAAAAAATACCACATAGTAGGTAGTTATGGTGGACACAAATGGCATAGGTTTTGGCTCAATGTTTTGGATGCACGAGAAGCATTCCCTCTCAGTACAAGGCTTTGGCTAGCAAGGTTGTTTGAAGCAAACACAAGTATGAACCGGTACAGCAAAACTTACATAAGAACGTATTGCAAGCATTATAAAACTCTACACTATCTTCCTTGTTGTTCAAACACTTTTACCAGAAAATATCTAGACCTTAGAGAGACCAATCATGCAAACCAAATTTCAACAAGCTCTATGGTAGTTCTTCATTAATAGGTTTAAACTACATGATGCAAGAGCTTAAACATGATCTACTTGAGAGCTCAAAACAATTGCCAAGTATCAAATTATTCAAGACAATATGAAGCATTTTCTGTTTCTAACCAAATAGCAATAAACGAAGCGACTTTCAGCTTTGCCAAGAACATTAAAGTAAATCGAAGAACACAAGTGTTCATACGAAAAAGAGGAGCGTGTCTCTCTCCCACACAAGGATTGCTAGGATCCAAATTTATTCAAACACAAACAAAAATAAAAACACACAGACGTTCCAAGTAAAGCACATAAGATGTGACGGAATAAAAATATAGTTTCACTAGAGGTGACCTGATAAGTTGTTGATGAAGAAGGGGATGCCTTGGGCATCCCCAAGCTTAGATGCTTGAGTCTTCTTGAAATATGCAGGGATGAACCACGGGGGCATCCCCAGGCTTAGACTTTTCACTCTTCTTGATCATATCATATCATCCTCCTCTCTTGATCCTTGAAAACTTCTGCCACACCAAACTTCTCATAAACTTCATTAGAGGGGTTAGTACTCAAAAACCTTTAATCCACTTTTAGTCCTGTAGTGACACATTGCAAGAACTCAATAAAACATTAGCTACAGCTCTCCACGTCTAGAAAGCCTTACTTAAAGTCCACAAGAGACAATGCAAAAAACAGAGACAGAATCTGTCAAAACAGAACAGCCAGTAAACACAAATTTTTTAGAGGTACTTCCGTTGCTCAAATCAGAAAACTCAAAACTAATGAAAGTTGCGTACATATCTGAGGAACACGCATGAAATTTTGCAGAATTTTTAGAGTCTCCTACAGAGAGATCTACTCAAATTCGTGACAGCTAAAAATCTGTTTTTGCGCAGAAATCCAAATCTAGTATCAACTTTCTATTAGAGACTTTACTTGGCACAACAATACAATAAACATGATAAGGAGAGGTTGCTACAGTAGTAACAACTTCCAAGACACAACAAAACAGTAGCAAAATAAAAACATGGGTTATCTCCCAAGAAGTGCTTTCTTTATAGCCATTAAGATGGGCTCAGTGATTTTAATGATGCTCTCGCAAGAAATAAGAGTTGAAGCAAAAGAGATCATCAAAAGCAAATAAGAAACACATTTAAGTCTAACCCGCTTCCTATGCATAGGAATCTTATACACAAATAAATTCATGAAGAACAAAGTGACAAGCATAGGAAGATAAAACAAGAGTAACTTCAAAAGTTTCAGCATATAGAGAGGTGTTTTAGTTCCATGCAAATTTCTACAACCATATTTTCCTCTCTCATAATAATTTTCTGTAGCTTCACGAATAAACTCAACAATATAACTATCACATAAAGCATGTTTTTCATGATCCACAAACAAATAATTTTTATCAAGCTCAAAAATAATGGGATTAAAACTTTCAAGGGATTTCTATTTTCGTGCCCTCGGGTCCTTAGTTGTGCTCAGTTTTCCCCAGCTCCTTAGTTTTTCCTCAGTTTTCCCCAAGACCTTGTCCGAAACCCGCAGAAGGAGCTCGGACGGAAGGAATCCGTTAAGTTGGCCGTTCCGTGCTGACGAGTGGGGTCGTGTCGTTTGTGGGGCCGCGTCGTGTGGGGCTGGTAGGAAAGAACCGCGTGGGACCGGACGAGACCATGTTTGTGTGGCCGTAGCGTGTGGGGCCGTAGCGTGTGGAGCCGTAGCGTGTGGAGCCGTGTGGGTCCGGGACGTGGGCACGAGTGGTTTCGTCTCTTTCGCCCAGTATTAGCAGTTTTCAATGTACCTTTTTCCTCTCTCTCGCTCGATCTCATTCATATTTGATAGCCCAAATTGGTAGCAAATCTAGAGCGAGCTTCTCCTTCTGTTTTTTAACGATATTCATTTCTTTATGCCTTCGTTTTTACCCAATCAGGTAGGAAATCTAGGGCACAAATCCAGAAAAAATATAGGATAAGCTGCATACAGCAGCCAACATAGCATAGATATATTCATCCAACAGTAGTACCGATAGAACCCTACAACATAAGCTACATTTTACATGAATTTAAGCTGCTCTACGGATAGAGCAGTCACATACGAGAGTGCGATGAGGCATGTTCAACGCCTCCGAGTTGCGCCCGTGACTCGCCTGGAGGTTGCGCAGGTGAATCCCAAGTGCTTTGTGTTTGGCCATGAACGCATGCACGTTCACCGTCGTTCCAACTCTAGCGCCGCATCCGCCAATGGATTCGAGCATGGTTCACCGGGCGGTTGAAGTCGGTGGCGCGGAGCTTCCTGTTGCAGAAGGGGCACTTGTAAATGCCTCGAGCAAAGGGGCCATCGTAATGGCCGGACTGGAGCCTCCTGAGGACGTGACAAGTCTTGGTGTGGAACGACTCGTCGTCGCTGTCGACGTCGCTGCTCTGCACCTGTCACGTAACACCAAAGATCGTGCAAAAAACACGGAGTCAATTGCAATGATGATGGAACAGAGAGTGAACAAAGATCATGCATGATAATATGGGCTAAAAAAAAGAGGTAGCCTCAGTTACATTGGACACACTTATATCCAGGATTTGAGTGAGTAAACCAAAGATCATGCACAACAAATTTGAACACACCAATTGTTTACTGACCAAACCCTGAATCAATTTGTGCCCAAATATTCATCATCATCGGCACAAATCTTAAACAAAAGCAAATCACAAGCACTAATAACGCAAGATCTAACACAAAAGGATTGAACTAGGAACAGACGCACCCTAATAACGCTAGATCTAACACAAATGGATTGAACTAGGAACAGACGAACCCTAATAACGCTAGATCTAACACAAAAGGATTGAAATGGGATAAGAACAAGGGAGCAAAGGGTTACCTCCGGCTCGTCGTCGACGATGCTCGGTGTCGTAGGGGTTCTCCGGCGCGTCGTACGACACCTGGTTCGTACGGGTCCCAAGCGACGGGGGCCTGGACGGTGGCGGCGGCCGATGCGCCGGCGGGCTGATGCGCCGGCCGCTACGTTGGAAGCGACGAGAGGGGCCTGGATGGGGGCAGCGGCCGATGCGCCGGCGGCCGATGCGCCGACAATGGGCATCTCATTCTTCTCCATCGCCGGCGGTTTTCTTCGGGGTTTTTCTTCGGTTGTGGAGAAGATGATGGGACAGGAGAGGCGGTTGCGGTGAGAACGTGCGTCGAGGGAGAGGAAAAGGGCTCTATAAAGACGAAGGTGGCGTGTACCGCAACACGCGTCCGCTATGCACGGCTGCAGCGTGCACCGCGACACGAGTCTAACCCCGGGACGTTTGGTGTACTCGGTTATAACCTCGGGCCTTATACGGAAATTTTATCCGTACTCAGTTTTCCCCTCGAGTACTTAGACTGGCAAGTGCAATATACTCAGTTTTACCCTCAAGTAGCTAGTCAACAGAGAGTCAACAAATGAGATTAACATATCTAATTGTGGCATTTCATGCGCAAAAAATTCTATAAAATAAAAATATAGTGGCACCTACTCATGGAGTCTTCCTACGCAACCTGCCACCAAGAAAACCTTTACAAACATATATAAATCAAGTTTTACCACAAATTGCCACTTCTCAGAATCACTAGTGTAGCTATGAAGATGCATGGTTTTCCACTCAAACCCCTTTGCAAAACATCTTCCCCAAAAACATAGTTTGTCTAAATGATGCCATAATTGTCACACTCATGTATATTTGAATTGCAAATAATTTGATGTAGCCCAATATGAATTATATTGTACAAAACACACATTTTTCATTTTGTAATTCTTTTTGTTTGAATCCCTTAGTCTATTTACTATTTATGTGCCCTTGGATTGTTAGTACTACTCAGTTTTGCCCTCAAGTTCGTCACAAATGCTCTCGAAGCCCAAACTTATCCCGATTGGTTGAGCCGTTGTCACACGGATCGACTCCACGAACCGTTGATCAAGCGATCTAACGGGCAGTATACCCCTCCCCGTCTCTTCGTGGCCACCCCTCTCTCTCTCTTCGTGGCCACCCCTCTCTCTCTCTCGGTGGATGCATTATTGTCACCCCTCTAACAATTATCAACTATCTTTCGCTTTCCTTTTTCTTTTAGGGGATATAGTTTTGGCATATAGTTTCGGTAATTTGAAACGACCCAAAAGTGGTATAATTTCGGTATAAACATGAGGCATACATATTTGCGGATTTCGGTGAATGCATTATTGTCACCGCTCTAACAATTATCAACCATCTTTCGCTTTCCTTTTTCTTTTAGGGGATATAGTTTTGGCATATAGTTTCGGTAATTTGAAACGGCCCAAAAGTGGTATAATTTCGGTATAAACATGAGGCATACATATTTGCGGATTTCGGTGAATGCATTATTGTCACCGCTCTAACAATTATCAACCATCTTTCGCTTTCCTTTTTCTTTTAGGGGATATAGTTTTGGCATATAGTTTCGGTAATTTGAAACGGCCCAAAAGTGGTATAATTTCGGTATAAACATGAGGCATACATATTTGCGGATTTTGGTGAATGCATTATTGTCACCCCTCTAACAATTATCAACCATCTTTCGCTTTCCTTTTTCTTTTAGGGGATATAGTTTTGGCATATAGTTTCGGTAATTTGAAACGGCCCAAAAGTGGTATAATTTCGGTATAAATATGAGGCATACATATTTGCGGATTTCGGTGAATGCATTATTGTCACCCCTCTAACAATTATCAACTATCTTTCGCTTTCCTTTTTTCTTTTAGGGGATCCCATATAGTTTTGGCGTTTTAGTAATTTGAAACGGCCCAAAAGTGGTATAATTATCAACTTTTTTAGCATTCCAATATAGTTGGTAATTTCGGTGAATGCACACACTAACTATGAAAACAACTACAAGTACATGTAACTGAATAATGGATTTGTAACAAGGTATCCCTTGTAACAACTTCTAGCGCCTGGTGAGCAATGATAAGAATCCGATCGCAATTATACAACAAAAAAACAACCAGCCATCAGATTAGCTTGCTTCTTCAACTCGATCAGCTGCCTTAACTGCTTGTTCATTTTCTTCAGTTCTCCCTTCACTTCCTCCAGTCCTACATTGGGAGCATTAGGCATAATCGGAACGGCTCCTCTCTCCGCCGCCTTCTCTACGACGAAGTCCCCCCTCCCAAATTGCGCTCCCCAATAGCGCCAATTGATTCCTGCAATTGAAGCCTCCAAACGTACACATCGATCCACTCGAAATGCCTGCATTTCTTCACGATCTGAAAACAACAACGGGAACCCTAAATCCCAAATTCGAGGGAATAGCAAGAAAATAGAGAGAAAACAGAGAAATTGGAGCGAGATCTAACCTTATCCCCCTCTCTATATGGCAAGCTCTCGCATGCAAGGAACTCACGTCCACGGTTGCCATTCTCGTCCGTCTTACAGATCGACCGCTTCGCAGGCTCTGGCGTGGGCGGTCGGGGCATCTTGTCAAAGGCACGGGTCCATACTGCGGCCATGAAGAACGGGAGGTCGAAGAGAAACTAGACATCACCCGCCTGCCGGAGAAGGGCTGCCGCTGGCGGAGAAGAAGAACAATGGGGCGCGGGGAAAGAAAGGGGAAGCAATGGCACGGGCACGGGCTGGCTCGGTCTCCCATTTTGCAACGGTCACCTGGGTAAGCTGTGGGTCCGGCGCACTAACGTGGACAAGTTGTGGGTCCCACGATGATCTAGATAAGTGAAGACGTGTCCACTGCGGGGCACCAACAACGGCCCCACTTGCCAGCACCAACCAACGTCAACTAAACGGGATTCCTTCCGTCCGAGCTCCTTCTGCGGGTTTCAGACAAGGTCTTGGGGAAAACTGAGGAAAAACTAAGGGGCTGGGGAAAACTGAGCACAACTAAGGACCCGAGGGCACAAAAATAGAAATCCCAACTTTCAAACCCACCTTTATCAATAATATAACAAGGTGATCGATCAATCTCAAAAGATATGGGACTTCTAGATAAAGTCAAGACCTCTCCAATCCCATTTTCATTAGTAGTGCAATTAATATTATCAAGTAACATAGGACCATCATCTAGAGCTTTATCATAAACATTTGCTAAGCAAAACTCTTTAGTACCATGCATTTCGACATCAGGCACAAACAAAGCATTATCATAAAATTTATCAAAATAGCATGGATTATCATAGATAACAGTAGCATAATTATTCTCACAAGTTTTACTCATAGGGAATATTTCAAGAGAATCCACAGGAACATAACATTCATCCTCCATTGGTAAGCATGGAGGACAATCAAATAGTGTAAGAGATAAACAGTTACTCTCATTAGAAGGTTGGCATGGGTAGCTAATCCATTCTTCCTCCTTTTGTTCATCACTCTCCTCCTCTTTTTCATCCAATGAGCTTTCAGGTTCATCAATTTCTTCTTTCACAGGTTCCTGCAAATTGTGAGTGCATTCTTGT
This sequence comes from Lolium rigidum, assembly GCF_022539505.1. Classification (NCBI taxonomy): domain Eukaryota; kingdom Viridiplantae; phylum Streptophyta; class Magnoliopsida; order Poales; family Poaceae; genus Lolium; species Lolium rigidum. The sequence continues at coordinate 1,368 of NW_025900875.1, read as the reverse complement.
GCATGAATGAGTCTCTCTTTATAATCAATGATATAAGGATTATTGCAGTAACTTTCTATGCAAAAATCAAGGATAGAAGAGACATAATCTTCAAGGTTCTTACAAGCAATACAGATTTCATAATTTTTAGACATGAAGGATTCTATTTCAGAAGCTCCCATAAATAAAACAAATTGTTCTATTTCTTCGAACCCAAGATGAATATAGTTATTCCAATTATAGTTCATAATTAAAACTTCCTCACTAAAGCCACATTGAAATTTAAGATGTTTAGTATCCTGTTTAGAGCAACAGTTTATATCATGGCGTTTAAGCAAGATTTTAGCAATTGTATTCAATTTTTCTATCACAACACTCATGACTTTACCCTTTCTTGATTCTCTATAATTCATATATAATTCAATAAGCTCCAAATAGGTTGTGGGTTCTCCCATAACAACAGTTTTTAATTTTTTGGTTTTTCAAATTTTTATGGATTTTCGGGTATATAAGAAAAATAAAACAAGAAAAAAACAAACTAGACGAAAGTAAACTAAGAAAAATAATACTAGACGGAAATAAACTAAGCACAAATAAACTAGACAAAAGTATACTAAGCAAAACAAAATAAAATAAAAAAGAGAGAGAGGTAGAGTGTACTCCCCAGGTGAACTTATGAGTAGAGCTACGCCTCCCCGGCAACGGCGCCAGAAAATAGTCTTGATAACCCACAAGTATAGGGGATCGCAACAGTCTTCGAGGGAAGTAAAACCCAAATTTATTGATTCGACACAAGGGGAAGCAAAGAATACTTATAAGCCTTAACAACTGAGTCGTCAATTCAGCTCGCACTCGGAAAAGCACTAGTAACAGGGGTGATGTGAAAGCAACGAGTAATATGAGAGCAATAGTAACGAGTAACACGAGCAGACGGTAGCGAGTAACACGGAGGTAATGGCACCAGAAAATAGTTGATACTACTTCTAATGACATATAGGACCGAGTGAATATTTGATGATGAAAGATGGACCGGGGTTCCCAGCTATCTACACTAGTGGTAACTCTCCAATAACAAATGACAAGTGTTGGGTGAACAAATTACAGTTGGGCAATTGATAGGATTGAAATAGCATTAAGATAGAACATCAAGTTTACTAATCATGTAGGCATGTTTTCCATATATAGTCATACGTGCTCGCAATGAGAAACTTGCATAACATCTTTTGTCCTACCGGACGGTGGCAGCCGGGCCTCAAGGGAAACTCATCGGTAATTAAGGTACTCCTTTTAATAGAGCACCGGAGCAAAGCATTAACACTTGGTGAAAACATGTGATCCTCATATCTAAGCCTTCCCCTCCACTTATCCCGATTGCTTGTCACTCGGGGC